>NC_051235.1:3957500-3970000 GCF_015220715.1 Pygocentrus nattereri
CTAAAGTACGACGTGTGCAGTAGTTTGGGATTTAAAGATTTAACGCTGTTAGTATTCGACTCGCGCGGCTTCCCGTGGAGGAGCGCCGCGTGTGAGAGCTGTCCGTTAGTCGTGACTTTAACTAGTGCACTTCACGACTGTGTTACACACTCATTCATCCTCCGTATTTGCGGGTGGACTAACTATTTTGCGTGTTTTTAGTTTTTTTTTTTTATTTAGTTTTTTTGGGGGTTCTTACTTGCAAACACAGATTTGTGCTAATTTTTTTTCTCTCACTTATTTATGATTACAAATTTAAGATATTTTAAAACGTGTTTTTTTTTTTTTCGGGGGTAAATATTAAGATTTATGTGTAAAATACTAATATGAAGCTTTGTTAGGACACGCTTGAAGTTGTAAATAATGAGTTGACTATTTCAGTAACTTGTTTCTGACTTGTGTGTTTATTGTTTTTGGAGACGTGTCGAAACTTTGTAATTACATACGCTATCATTTGTATTTATATTTTACAAAAAAATTCCTTTAGATAAATGGCAATAAAAGATCCCCTCCATCTTCTATTATTTGCTGACTCATTGTGCCTGAAGTAAATGTTTTTGTTTGTCCACTGGATTAAAGCCGCGGTCACGCCAGACTGTTGCGTCGCAAGGATGGGTGGTCCTAATTTGATGTGGTCTTGGTGGGAAGGTATAGTTCGGGGAACAGCTAATGCTAGCTAGTTAACTACTTAAATTGCTTGAAAAAGAGTGGCTTTTAATAATGTATGGTGCGTGAAATCAAGCTCCAACCTAATTTACATATCATTTACATGAAACTTGCTAGTTAGGATGCTAAAGCCAAAAGTGGCTCGACACCAAAGTTCCAGACAAGTTTGCATGGCTGACTGATTAGCTTACCGAAGATAACCTAGCCGAGGGCCAGTTCGCTCCTGCCTTTGCCACGAGTGGACACTTGTGTAACTCACTTTGTTGAGTCACTACAATGCCTAGCATGCATTAGGCAACCATTGCCCCACCAAGGCAATAACGAAACCTCGACCGCTGGTGTAGGCTGATGGATGTAGGCATGACTTTCAGCTTCCTAGCAATAATGTTAGCTGTTTGGTGCTATGCAAAAGTTTAAGCAAATCAAATTACGTGCTATAACTGCAAAAAAGTAAACACATCAACTACAGAAAACTTAAATATGACGTTTTTCTGCACTTTTTAGTGCACAATTTGTTATTATTTGAAAAAAAAACCAAACCAGGAGCCGTAACTTTTGCACAAAGCCACGTTTTATGGTTTTCTTCTCTATCTTCATCTTAAATTCGGCAAACAAACAGTACTTGAGAGAGTGGTTAGTGGTTAAGATCTCGGCCAGGTTTTTCAGAGTAGTTTGGTGTGAAAGCATTTGCATGGCTAGCTGATGAGCTCACTGAGGATGACCCAGCTGAGGGTCAGTTCGTTCCCTCCTCCCTCTGCCGCCAGTGGACGTTTGTGTAACTTAGTTTGGTCAGTCTAATCCAAGTGAGGGCGTGTTAAGGACGTATTCAAACAGAGTCTGGAATTAGCCGTTTCTACCATTAAGAGGATTCGGCAGCCATCGGGCCGACCTCCGCCGGAACACCTGGGCTGGAGATCCATTTCCTGTTTTTGCAGAGCCAAACAGGAAATGAGTGGAGAATGGGAGGAAATGAGCAGACAGGCGGTGCGCCGCGGAGAAATGGCCGCCATTGTTATTGAAAGCGGGACTGCCGAAGGCAAAAGCGGTGATAGCGGCTTTTACCCGCCGATAACAGCTATGAAAAGAGGCCTTAATGACGGCCCCCACCTGCCACGTCTTTGGTCACGACCTCATCGTTTTTCATCACGGGTTCTGCTCCAGAACAGACTGTGATAAAATCTTATCACAGTTCATCACTTTGAAAGTGCTTTTGGGCAGATTTGTGGGGGAAATGTTGAAACGACTCCAAGCTTAAAGATTCAGAGGCTTGAAATAGGTTTAAATGCTACATATTTACAGGCTTCCGGTTTGCATTTTGGAGCGATTTAAACTTCCTCCAGAAATTTCTTCACGTTAAAATGCCGAGGGGAGACTTTCGGCCGTGGCAAGCTGCGTTATTAATTGTTCTCGGATTGCTGTCTCACCTCCGAGAGCCCACGTTCTGTATTGATTATTTTATTTTTCTTACCACATGATCAATCTGCATCGACCACTAGCGAGGCCACTAACAGCACTGGATCAATGAAGCCGTTGCCAGGCAGCATTATATAAACACCGTCCGCCGTGTTGAGCAGCAGGTTTTTGGGGGGTTTTTGGGTTTCCAAATGAAATTAGTTGGTCATTAAAAGAGATCCGTCACCAATTTTCTCAAACCATCTGCAGAAACCAACTATTAAGCAAAACGGAGTAAACAAAGTCATTCAGAGAGGTTTTATGGAACGTGACCCTTCCAGAGGAACTTGCCAAGTCAGAACTGTTCATAGTGGTGGTGATGGGAACCAGACGTTCACCTCTAAAAGCTCCCTCACAGAACGTTGCTACAAGTTCCTACATGAAATGGTTATAAATACACTGTCTGATGTCTGAGATGCTCTTTTATGATAGTTCTGAAAAACTACTGTCCATTTCCAGTGTACAGCCATGTGTAAAGCAATGTTTTTTTGCCTTTAAGAAACTTTGTAGGCTAAAATTACAAGGTTATGTGGAATGTAGGTATTGTTACATTTCTGCAGAGTGGTGTTAAAGGGGCTCTCTGGCCTAAAACTAGCATTTAAAGTTGTTTATCATGTAATGTAATGCAAGTTTGGCAGAATTCACAATCTTGTATCGGATAGATCTCCAGGGCCAGGATTGGGTCCCCCCTGCTATAGAGCCTCCAGCCCAGTGTGAGGCAAACAGGCAAACAGTTCAAATTTTCATTTCAGCCTGAGTGTGAATTAAATTGGTTTAGAGTCAGAACTGTTCATAGTGGTGGTGATAGGAACCAGACATCCACCTCTAAAAGCTCCCTCACAGAACGTTGCTACATGCAGTGGTTATGAATTCACTGCCTGATGTCTCATTGAATAATCTGATAACTGCAGGAAATCTAATTTTGTCAGTAATCCGATCAACACGTTAACATGCACTTGAGTAATCAGATAACGGGGAAACTCCAGCTCTACATGAATCAGACAGTAATCAGATTTCTGCTTTACAACCAGCCGATAAACTCACAGAAGAAGACATGATGTAATCGTAAACCTGAAGCTTCCTGCCGTTGCTCTGAAAGTGTTGAGCTCCGTCTCACGGCGACGCTGCTCTCTTATTTCCGGTACTGCCATCTGTTCTCCCACATGCTCAGACTGAGAAATGAAAGAAATCAGAGTAAGAGCTCACAGCACTGAGGAATCTGATTACTGAGCTCCAATCCAGCCTCTTTATCAGATTTCCTAACCGGATTTCTAGATTGGAGTGTGGTGTTTACATGACCATTTAAATAATCCGATAACTGCAGAAATTATGATCCGATTATTGAGTGCATGTGAACACGTTCACTCTTTGATGGTAGTTTTGTGACAAAGCTAGTTTTATAATCCATTCGTTTCAAGGTGGAGGAATATATGAATGCCAGAATAGTCCCTGAAGTAACCTTATTATTTCAGATTTTCAACATTCCATATAAGCTCGGAAGACTCGTGCAGGTTCTCTGGTGGTTCTGGATGGTAAATAAAACGTCTATATCTGTGTTGTAGTCATGGCGACGCCTGGTTCCCATCACCACCACCACTGTAGAGACATCTGAGCCACTTCACACCAAACCCCTCTGAGTCACTGTGATTACATCTAAGACACTGAATTACATAGAAATGTTGAAAAATTGGTGGAATTCCCCTTTCAGCCCACTGCGGTGAGGAACGTCCTCCTCTCGGCGGCCCGGTGACGATCTGCTGGACGGCGCTCTTTATGCAAAGTCTATAGGGGAGAGACGCTGGCTTCTAATTAAAAAACAATTAAATTACATTAGGCCTGGTAATTACAACCCCCTTCACACACACACACACACCAGCCCAACACACCACCCAACACACACACCCACTCAGATCCCGTGTTGCGATGGCTAATCCGCTCTTTATCTATTAGCCGTGACATTGAGGACACTCGAGAGAAAAAGGGGGATGAGGGAGGACATGGAGAAAGCCAGAGTGAAAAGGGAGGAATAGAGAGAATGGAGAGAGAGAAAGAGCGAGGGATGAAATTAAGTGAGGCTGTGTGTGTATATGTGTGTGTGTGTGTGTGTGTGTATGCGCGCACATGTGGGGGGGGGGGGGGGGGGGGGGGGGGGTCGTGTCCGTGTTGGGTTCATGGCAGGTTGGTCCGGATTAGCCCTTCTCCTCCCCCCCTCCTCACCAAACTAATTAATTGTGTGTGCAGGGAGGGAGGGGAGGGGGGGGCAGAGTGGTCAGAGAGAAAGAGGCTTTATACACACACAGCACCAGAGAACAGAGGGCTGTTGGGTAATATGAAGCTGATGGGTGAGCTGGATCAGAGACAAACAAGGAGGGAAAAAAAAACAGTCATAATTCTACCAAAATTTTAGCGAATGTTTCAGTAGTGACTGTTTCGGAAGTGACCATTTTAGCTAATTTTGTGCTTAACTACAAAATGTAGTCAGACACATGACACAACTTTCAGGATATGCACACAAAAAAATCATAATGTTTTATTAAAACACAAAAAAGTACAGAATTGCAGAAAATATTTGTTTCGGTAGTGACATGAAAACATGGACAGTTTTGAAAACGGTAATTTTTTTGAAAAAGTGTTTTTTTTCTTAAATAAAAATTTTAAAAATTGGAATAAAAATGCAAATATCCTTTATCAGGTGTAAATTTAGAGGATAGCGTTTGGGACTTTACTGAATGTTTCGGTAGTGACAATTTTAGCTCATTTTGAGCAGAATTCGCAAACCAGTGCATGACACAGCTTGGAGCAGCTGTACACACATAAAAAAATCATATTTATCATTAAAACACAAAAAAAGTACTGCGGAAAATGCGGTTCGGTAGTGACAATGTTCCACACTGATTTTCAGACTTTGGGAAACATTTCCTTTAAAGCAATGGGATCTAACTGCTCACCATGTGGCCATGAGGGACAGGGATGCAGCTTCACTTCCTGCTCTAAAATGCATGGATGTGGCAAAAATAAGCCTCCGTCTACAGAATAAAAGTCAGAAGTGGACCAGCGATTTTTGAATGAAAGTTTTTTGTTTAAAATTTAACTCCTGCTAAATCGAAATCTTCCAATGTCAAAAGAAAAAAAAAGCCTTTAAAAACTCAAAAATCATCTAACATTTCATTTTTTTTAAACTTTCAGACTCTGAACTTGGTAGAATGGTCCATATAGGTGGCACAACCTAACACATTGTTTTTTGTGAATTTTTTTAACCTATTTGAACTGGATTTACCATTTTCTTATGCAAGCCAGCAACACGTCATTGCTGCAAATCAAACTGTAAACTTTTTTTTGTGAACAACTCAACCAGAAGTGTGAGTGAATGGGTGCGACTTAATAAGACTCCATAAGCAGGGTCATCTGTACCAGACTGGGGGGCTAGTTGTTGCAAATGTCCAGTAATTGAATGCAAAATGCAGTTCATTTTAAATAGGAATGTGTTTATCTGATCGGGACCGTTTTGGTATCTACCGGGTCTTCCAGGTGGTTGTTAGGAGCCCCATTTTCCCTGTATAAGATGAAGGATGGTCTCTGACTCCTGTGGTGCACCATATGTATATATGTGCAGACGTCTCACCCTCTACGTGGCTGTGTGGTTGTGTTAGGTGTGTGTGTGTGACTGAGTGGATCCAGATGTTGTTGCTTTTGCCTCACACGAGGCTGCCGGTCCCCACGGGCTTCACCTGTCACACGCACATCACAGCCCATCACACACACACACGCTCACAGCAATATGAGCTGGGGGAGTGGGTGAGGTGGGGTGGGCTGGGCAGGATCAGGTGGGATTTGTTGCTGGTGAGATAGCGCTGTTCTGAACCGACGTGTTTACGGAGACACACACAGGCGTGAGTCGCAGCTCGTGTAGGAGTTGCTCTCTTCAGTAGGTAACACTGATCCAGCCATCTGTTACTGCAATCAGAGCCTGGCAGCGCACACACACACACACACACACACACACACACACACACACACACACACAGAGCGGCAGCGGTAGCCAAAGCTTTAAGGCTTGTGCGGCGGCGAGCTGGAACAGGAACCCTGGCACAGTGCCAGAGAGAGAGAACACACACACACACACACACACACACACACACACACACACACACCCTTACGGGGTCGGGTTGCAGGAAGCTCTTTGCACGCAGCGGCGCCTCCAGCAGCCGTTATCAATCAGAGTGATCAAGCATACACACACACACACACAGTCTCTCTCTCTTTCTCCGTCTTCTCTCTGTAGCACACACTTTCTCTTCTCTGTAACACGTACACACTTCTCTATAAGACACAGTCTGTAAAACACACTTTCTTCTCTCTAACACTCTCTTCTCTGTAACACACTCACTCTCTGTAACACACTCTCTCTTCTCTGTAACACACTCTCTCTTCTCTGTAACACATTCTCTTATCTGTAACACATGCTCTTCTCTGTAACACACGCACTTCTCTTTAAAACACTCTTTTCTCTGTAACACACTCTCTTCTCTGTAACACCTACTCTTCTCTGTAACACCTACTCTTCTCTGTAACACGCTCTTCTCTGTAACACACGCTCTTCTCTGTAACACATGCTCTTCTCTGTAACACACACTCTTCTCTGTAACACACACACTTCTCTTTAACACATGCTCTTCTCTGTAACACACTCTCTCTTCTCTGTAACACATGCTCTTCTCTGTAACACACGCTCTTCTCTGTAACACACACACTTCTCTTTAACACACGCTCTTCTCTGTAACACACTCTCTCTTCTCTGTAACACATGCTCTTCTCTGTAACACACTCTCTCTTCTCTGTAACACATGCTCTTCTCTGTAACACATGCTCTTCTCTGTAACACACTCTCTCTTCTCTGTAACACACGCTCTTCTCTGTAACACCTACTCTTCTCTGTAACACACTCTCTTCTCTGTAACACACTCTCTTCTCTGTAACACCTACTCTTCTCTGTAACACCTTCTCTTCTCTGTAACACACTCTCTTCTCTGTAACACACTCTCTTCTCTGTAACACCTACTCTTCTCTGTAACACCTACTCTTCTCTGTAACACTCTCTCTTCTCTGTAACACATGCTCTTCTCTGTAACACACACTCTTCTCTGTAACACACACACTTCTCTTTAACACACGCTCTTCTCTGTAACACACTCTCTTTTCTCTGTAACACACTCTCTTCTCTGTAACACCTACTCTTCTCTGTAACACCTACTCTTCTCTGTAACACACGCTCTTCTCTGTAACACACGCTCTTCTCTGTAACACATGCTCTTCTCTGTAACACACGCTCTTCTCTGTAACACACACACTTCTCTTTAACACACGCTCTTCTCTGTAACACACTCTCTTTTCTCTGTAACACACTCTCTTCTCTGTAACACCTACTCTTCTCTGTAACACACGCTCTTCTCTGTAACACACGCTCTTCTCTGTAACACACACTCTTCTCTGTAATACACACTCTCTGTAACACACGCTCTTCTCTGTAACACACTCTTCTCCAAAACACACACACTCTTCTCTCTAACACACTCTTCTCCATAACACACTCACTCTCTGTAATACATATTCTTCTCTGTAACACACTCTTCTATGTAACACACACTCTCTCTTCTCTGTAACACTTACTCTCTCTGTAATACACTCTCCTCTGTAACACTCTTCTCTGTAACACTATTCTCTGTAACACTCACTCTCTCTGTAACGCACTCTTCTGTGTAACACAAACTCTTCTCTGTAGCACAGTCTTCTCCCTAACACACTTTTCTCCATAACACACACATGCACACTCTTCTCTGTGACACATTCTTCTCCATAACACACTCTCTCTCTGTAATACACAATCTTCTCTGTAACACACAGACTCCCTCTTCTCTGTAACACACTTTTCTCTGAAACACACTTACTCTCTCTGTAATACATACTCTTCTCCATAACACATTCACTCTCTCTCTTTGTAACACACATTCTTCTCCGTAACACACTCTCTCTTCTTTGTAACACATTCTTCTCCATAACACACTCACTCTCTGTAACACACTTACTCTGTCTGTAACACACTCTTCTCTGTAACACAGACTCTCTCTTCTTTGTAACACACACATTCTCTCTTCTTTATAACACATTCTTCCCTGTAACACACTCACTCTCTCTGTAACACACACTCTGTCTGCAACACAAACTCTTCTCTGTAGCACACTTTTCTCCGTAACACACTCACTCTCTCTGTAACACACACTCTTCTTCATAACACACTCACTCTCTCTGTAACACACACTCTTCTCTGTAACACACTCACTCTCTCTATAACACAAACTCTTCTCTCTTTTACACACACTTTTTTCATCTGCAACACACACACAACTAAACAACTAATTAAACTAAAATGTATAAAATTTAATTGGTACAGAGTCTGCTGATGTAGAGCTGTAACTCAGGACCATGACAAGTCTGTCTGCTCTCCAAACTACATTTTGTCACAAAAACATGCAACAAGTGACAGAGAATGACGTGATGCCACACATTTTTTCCATAAAATATTTATCAGCAAGAAGTGAGAAAAAAAGGAAAAAATTAATTACTTAAGAAATATATATAGGTGAGAGAATGAACTGATGTTGTACAGCTCTTCCTCAGGTTTTCCCTCACTCTGCATCTTGCACTCTCATTGGCTGTAGTTTCTCGCCGCACTTACTGTGAGTCGCAACCGGGTCACAACACTTTTCACACTACAGGATTTGAACCCCCATCAGGTCCAGATATTTAGCCTGCTTGATATTGCCAAGCCTGTAATGGCCAGTGCGATGAGCTGTCTGCCGTCCACATTTGGCCCACAGCCTTCAGGCGCCGCTGAACCTCCCGTCTGGCATCTGTTTACCCGCTGGCCTAAGCTCATAGCGCTTCCCGGTGTGGCGTCCTCTCTATGTACAGTGCCAGCTTATCAACCACTCTGTTGCTCGCTACAGCCCTTCTACGCTGAAGCCTTCGATAGTTTCACTTTCATTGGGATCTCTCTTGCTGGCATCACTGTTGTGCCTCGCTGCAATGCCCCAGGGCTTGAGCCTTGCTGCACCTCCTCCACTATCGGGCCTTCCTTCACTGGCTCTGCTGTTGAGTCTTGCCAGCTGTCTTCTCTGAGGAACATCACTCCATGGTCTTTCAGTAATGAAGTAAGTTCTTTGTAATGCAATTCCACAAGACACCACTCCATTGGGGGGGGGGCACTATCCCACTTCTGACACCAGTGTAGGAACAGTACAGAATGAGACACAGAGGAGGCCATGATTCCGCAATGAAAAGCACATATAAAGCATACTCCTGGGGGAGGTCACTCTCAGCTGCAGGTTTTACCATGATGGTAGGCCAACCACCAACACAAAACCGACTAACTAAACCCACACCCAGATGCAAAACAACAAATAACACACATCTTTAGACTAACAGATAACAACATTCAAACACTATAAAGTCCCTTTTTAGGAGGACACGCGCCTACCATGAATGTCTGTGCATAGCTGCACACATGGCTACACCTGCCAAGCCTCTTGGAGCCAGCGCCAGCCAGTAGCGGGTTGCTACAATACCTCACCAGGCACCAACAAGACTCTCGAATGACATTGTTGACCTTTTCACACATAGCGATTGAGAGAGGATTGTGTGAGCCTCGAATGAACGCTGACTTGCCTCTGATCCGAGGCTTTTTCAGAGCGATCTCCAAAAACCGTTGGTGAGTGGAATATCAGGGCTAAAATTGCTACAGAGGGTTCAAGTGATTGAATTTTCTCTGTATTCAAATTCATTTTTGCATATAATCTAGTACGACTGTGGTGCTGCTCAGGGTCTCCAGATGTTCAGAAAGGGTCCAAAAGTGAAGGTACAACAACGGCCCTTGGCTACGCGAGGGGACGGAGTTTACTCATTGGTTACGCTCCGTAGCCAATGGGATCGCGCTGTGTTCTGCCTCAGTTCAGTATGAGGCCCGCTTGCTTTGTCTGCAGAGCATCGCTAAGCGCGGGCAGGAATCGAGGCTAAGTCGTATCCTCGTGCGCTGGCAGCTTTTGTAAGCGGGCGCGTGTATGTGTGTGTGTGTCGGGGGCGGCAGCCTCGAGACTGCGTCTATAAACACTTTCATGCGTCTCGCTGTGAGAAGCCTCTGGCAGAGACTCCGCGCCAGAGAGAGAGAGAGAGAGAGAGAGAACGAGGGAGGGAGGGAGAGCGGGGAAGGAGAGAAAGAGAGACGGAGGGAGGGACGCGAAGGCAGGAGCACGAGCTGAATACGCAAATGGCTCTCCTCCTCCAGAAAGACGCGGATGGAAAAAAACGGCGTCTCCTGCTGCACTTCTTATTCTCCACACCGCGCCCTCTAATCCTGACGGTTCCACGTGGAACAAAGCACCCACAGGGTTCACCCCGAGCCTGACCCTGACCCTGACCCCCCGGCCTGACCTTTGACCCCCCCCCCTCCCGTGGGCAGCGCAGGCGGAGCGCTGACAGCCTCTCAGAGAAGCACAAACTGTGAGGGTCTTAAAGGGCCGCACCCTCCATTTCCTTCCAGCTGCCCTTCATGACGTTTAGGTAAGTTTGTGTACCGAAAGCAGTCATGACTCATCATCAGCCTGGGTTCCATTGCATATGTAAATGGGCCTGTTCTGATTGGCCATGCTTTGAAAAGCAGTCCATCACATTACATGTTTTGTTTTGCATTTGTTTGTTATCCTGATGCTAATAAATTTTATTTTCTCAAAATTTCGTAAGCCTAATTGTAACACTGAAACAGTGAAATCCACTGGTCATTAAAAACCAACGTTGTCCCCAAATTCATAATGTCCAGATCGCCGGTCATTAAACTTTATCTCAAAATGTGTGTATGTAGAAAATGACATCTACTATTTCCCTTGTTCCTTTCATAATATGGGCCTCCACGAAGGACATACAGACAAAAACCTTCTGAAATAAACGCAGAATCATTCAGAAACGATATTTCATTTGGCCTTGGAGGTGGTGAGTGTCTGTCTCGCCAGCTGCCACATTTGTTTTTCTTTATAACATTTAAAAAAAAAGACAACATACTAAATGATCAACCAATAGAAAGACTGAGCTCTGTAGAAACTCAAGAAAGTGAGTGTGGTGATGTATCTGCGTCTGTAGACCCACAGTGCCTGAGGAAAAATGTCCAGTATGCTGGATGTTGGGAATGAGGACCTTCTGGGCTCCATGTGACCCAACCCTAACCTCAGCAAGTGTCCAGATCTTTTTATTTTTCTTATAAAAGCTGCAGTTTTTCGGGAAAATAACCGCTATAATGTCAACAGGTTTCATCCTAGGTGCCCACGAACAGCTAAATACACACACGCACACACACACTCTGAGGAGGTGCATGTAAATCAGGCTGTGTAATGGCATTACAGCGCTCAGTTTAGCAGTAGGTGTAACCAGCTTAGCATATAGCTGCTGTGGAGCCCACATTTCTAGAACTTCTCCATCATCCTTATATAACCTACAGAACTGCCGAGAGCCTCACTTGGCACCGAGCAAGGATAGTCTGCTGGAAACATGAGGACTTTGTTTCGGAGAACAGAAGAATGGGAATCTGTATATTACTGTCACTGTATATGACGGTCTTCCTTCACCTGGCTCCACCCACTCATTATTGGTTTCACCAGTGTTTTGTTTGTCATTTAGTTGTCTCCAGTCTGGTTCTCAGTATAAGCAGCCCTCGTGTTTCTCCATCTACTGGTCCGGTCTGGCGTTGTCATACACAAATTCATACATCTTCATGTCTTTTGTGTGCTTTTGGCGGGACTCGGTTTAGTTTCTTTTAAAATAATTTTAAGCTCACAATAACAGCTGCTTCAGCGCTTCCTAATGACGACACCGAGACATCATAAACTGTAATAACTTAAACATATATTTACCCAGCCTTAAAAGTGAACAACAGCACCTTTATTTACTTATGTATTTATTTTAGTATAATTATTCTAACTCTGAAATTATAATACTTATATGGCTATTACAATATACAACATGTAACCCAGCTGTCTTTTATTGTATTTATATTTTCACTCATATGTTTATTATCCATTCATGTTATTTATGTGCTAATTAGTTTATTTTCTTATTTAAAAATAAATATTTGTATTGTTATTGTTTTGTCTCAACACACAGATTGTTTATTCATTACTAAATAATGCAATACTTTTACCCTGTTAGTCGCTTTTGTTTGCCTATGTTTAAAAAAATGTATTTTATTTACTTTTTTTAGTAATAATTATAATGTACCATTTATCATGTCTGATTTATTTATT
>NC_051235.1:3982500-4025000 GCF_015220715.1 Pygocentrus nattereri
AGGTCTTGTGCTGCTTCCTCCATACCCTCCTCTCTTCTTTCACACACACACTGCCAATCAGACTCAGCTGTGGAGGCAGAGTGGTCTCCAGCCGCCATGGTAACTGCTACATCAAAAAGACAGCCACGCGCAATGTGTGTGTGTGTGTGTGTCTGTATGTGTGTCTGTATGTGTGTATGTATGTGTGTATGTGTGTGCATGTGTCCATCTATGTCAGTGCGAGGAGAACAAGGCAAGGTGAACAGCCCTTGGCTCGATGCTCCGGCTCCCTTTAGCACTGCTGCTCTCTATCCCCCTTTCTCTCTCTCGACCTTTCTCTTTCACCTCAATCTCCCTCTCTCTCTCTCTCTCTCTCTCCCTTTTTGTCTTTATTTCTCTCTCTTCCTGTCTCATCCTTCTCTCTCTCTCTCTCTCTCTCTCTCTCTGCCTGCAGTTTTATGACATTAAACTTTAATGCCCGGCTGGCTGGCGGCTGAACCACGTCTCCGATGTCTGCTGGTCATGTCCAGCACAAAAGCACAAAGCACAGCCGTGCAACCCAGAGGCAAGGCCTGCTGCTGGGATTCAGGTTCGTATCCCAGCTGTGCTACATGCCGTCATCCCTTGAGGGAAGTGGGGAATAGAATTGGGTATCCGTTCTCCATGTGCAAATGGGTTTTTCATAGCTGCTTTCTTCAAAGCTCCCACATTTAGAGCGCACTAATGAATTCAAATGGTGTTTATTTTGTACGCTTGTAAAACTTTACACTCAGAATATATCAAGTATAGGTTTGTCATTATTTTTTGCAAACTTTTGCAGGTGACATGATCTCACCTGACCTGTCACTGTTGACTCTGGCATTGGCATAGCATCAATAAAGATAGATGTGGGAACAGGTCACTTAGTTGCAAGTAACAAGTACGTCGCAAGTCTTCATACTCAAGTCCCAAGTCAAGATAGTCGAGACTCGATTCAAGTCCTGAGTCAAGTCTGAAATCAAGATTGTCAAGACTCAATTCAAGTCCCAAGTCAAGATAATCGAGTCCCGATCCAAGTCCCAAGTCAAGATAGTTGAGACTTTACTCAAGTCCTGAGTCAAGTCCCAAGTCAAGATAGTCGAGACTCAATTCAAGTCCTGAGTCAAGTCCCAAGTCAGGATAGTTGAGACTTGATTCAAGTCCAGAGTCAAGTCCCAAGTCAGGATAGTAGAGACTTGATTCAAGTCGAGAGTCAAGTCCCAAGTCAAGATAGTCGAGACTCAGTTCAAGTCCCGAGTCAGGTCTCAAGTCAAGAAAGTCGAGTCTCAATTTAAGTCCCAAGTCAAGTCCCAAGTCAAGATAGTCGAGACTCAGTTCAAGTCCCGAGTCAGGTCTCAAGTCAAGAAAGTCGAGTCTCAATTTAAGTCCCAAGTCAAGTCCCAAGTCAAGATAGTCGAGACTTGATTCAAGTCTTGAGTCAGGTCCCAAGTCAGGATAGTCGAGTCTTGATTCAAGTCCTGAGTCAGGTCACAGGTCAGATAGTTGACTCGATTTGAGCAATTGTGTTTTGACGTCTCAGTGCTGCACCCTTTAAGGTGGAACAACATGCCTCATGGTGAATGTTATGCTTGTTTTACCTGCAGAAGCTGTTAGTATTGGGCAAACAGAGATGCTGTGTTTCTTTTGTTTTGCTATCATGAGTAAAATGGTCAGTTCACCTAGTGAGTTCCTCCCATAAGACTGGAGTTTAAGAGCTTAGCTGGGCACATTGATGCTGTTGACGCTTCGCTTGTTGAAGCGAAGCTCTAATGCTTCATGTGTCTTCTGAAATAAAACATACTGAGTGTCATCACAGTGACAGACATCTGGTGACATTGCTGTTTATTCAATTTACGGCAGGAAATGAATCCATTCACATGAAAAATAATTGACTGTGTAGAGTTCCATCTGCAGCCAGACTCTTCACGTTTCTTCCACTTTGAATCTCAAGTCATTCAGAGTCATAAGGCTGAAGTACGAGTCAGAGTCCGAATCACGGATGTTGAAGTCAAAGTCGAGTCCCAAGTCTTTCTCGATTTTCTTAAGTCGACTCAAGTCAGACTCGATTCCAAGTCATATGACTCAGGGCCACACCTTTGAACCAAGAATTGGATGTTAAATGGGATGTGTTGTTATTGGATAAGAAGGATGGAAGGGTCCAGTTTCAGGGAACCCAGCTGTTACAAGCCCTGCAATAACATCTGGTTTCTGTGTAGGTCGATTTCATTGTGGAATGGAGTGGACGAGTCTCAGCCTGGGGGAAGGCAGCTAAAATTAAGTGTCAGTTTGTAGCGAAAAAACCCACAAAATAAAAACAACAACAAAAAACACCCAAATGTCCACAGTTTGGTACCTAGTATGATTTATTCATTAAGTACTATAAATCATTCAGTAAGTGCTTTGATTTATTCAGTAACTGCTATGATATTTGATAACTATTGTATATTATTGAAGAGCTACTATTCATTATTAAGTAAATGCTGCTAATTACTCAGCAACTACTATAAATTGTTCTTACTATAAATTATTAAGTATTTATTATTAATTATTAATAACTACTATGAATTATTTGATAACCACTTTAAATTATTTTTATTGCTATTAACCAATCAATAGTCATCAAGAATAGTTAGAGTAACTACTACAAATGGTTTAGTATGTACTATAAATGATTCAGTATTTTTGAGTAATTATAATGCTAAATAATTACTTAATATTTACTGGTAATTAATCAGTAATTACTATGAATTAATTATTATCTAATAATGCTAAATTATTCAGTAGGGACTATGAATTTGTCAGAAATTACTATTAATTATTCAGAAAGTACTATGAATTATTCAGTATTTACTGTGAATTATTTGGTAACTACTTGTTTCCTGCCTTCCGCCCGTTGACCGTCCCCACCCTGACTCAGAAGGATCAGCAGCTTAGAAAAGGTGTGTGTTTGTGTGTGTGTGTGTGTGTGTGTGTGTGTGTGTGTGTATTTGTTAACTATTGTGAATTATTTAGTATGCTACTATTAAGCATTTAGTATCCACTGCGAATAATATCTATTATAAATAATTTTGTATCTGCTGTTAATTATTTAGTATGTAATATGAATTTTTACGCTGCTGTGAATTATTAAGTACCTAGATTTAACTATTCAGTATCTACTGTGAATTATTCAGTATCTATTATAAATTATTTAGTTATTATTTAACTACCCCGATTTGTTTTCCATTGACATCAGTGAACATGTCCTGTAGTTACATGATGATGTTACATGATGATGTTCCAACCTAAAGTTGGAAGTCTTGAAGCCACTCTTTCGGTGGGTGTTAGCTTGTGAACTAGCCAACCAAGTCACTAACCTTGACCTGTTCATTTTAAAGTAGCAATTTACATCCACCCATGCAGGGGCTTTGCCTGACCGGCCCACTCACTGGCCACTTTTTAGACACGTTCCTGATTTACAATTACAGACTGTTGATGTGCAGTTTGTGTTAGCTGCCCTGTAGCTCTTCATCAGTGGCCACCAAAGGGCTGCAAGACCACTGTCCACTGACCCCTGAGCCTTTTTGTCAGTGTCTGTGCCCTGAAATGTTCCCTCAGAGTTTAGACAGTGGTCAGTCGGCTTGTACAGTTTGGAAACAGACAGTGGAATCACCAGTGCTAAACGTCTAGGCCTCTGCTGGAGGCTTAGCAGGACCAGGCTTCCCTGTTTGGCTTCTCTCGCTCTCTCCCTCTATTAGTCTCTCTCTCTTGCTCCCTCTATCCATTACTCTTTCTCTCATTCCCTCTATCTATCACTCTGTCTCCCCTCCCGTGCTCACCAAGAACATTTAGTGTCCTTGACATTGCTATCCCTCCATATCTCTCTCTCTCTCGCTCTCTCACTCGGTCTCACTCTCCCTCTCTCTTTTCTCCGCACGTCTTTTAGGCTGCACTCGTCCACCTCCCTTCTGATGACCTTCGTCCCCCCCCCCGCCTCTCTCTCTCCATTAGCCCGCTCTGCTGTCACACAGGACAAGCAGTGACCTTGTGATTAAAATCACTTCCCTCTTCTCTCAGACCTCCCTCTTTCATTTTTTTCACTTCTTCCTCAGTCGTTCCCTCATCTGTTTAGATGATGAAGGAACTGCAGTGAAACACCCTGAACCCCCAAATTTGTTCCAAATCATATAAACAGTACCACAACAAGGCAAAACATTAGTGCCCACCCATACAGTCATTAACGTGCTGTTGTTATGTCTCTTATGCCTTAACCTACTTTATAGATATTTATTATGAACATATAGCAGCTACGTATGGGACAGGGGTATATTTTGTGTGTGTGTGTGTGTGTGTGTGTGTGTGTGTGTGTGTGTGTATATATATATATATATATATATATATATATATATATATATATATATATATACTCACTGGCCACTTTATTAGGTACACCTTGCTAGTAAAAGGTTGGATCCCCTTTTGCCTTCAGAACTGCCTTAATTCTTCATGTCAGACTTTCAACAAGGTGTTGGAAACATTCCTCAGAGATTTTGGTTGGTTATTTGAGTTCCTGCTGCCTTTCTATCATCTGGAACCAGTCTGCCCATTCTCCTCTGACCTCTCACATCAACAACGCATTTTCGTCCACACAACTGACCGCTCACTGGATATTTCCTCTTTTTCGGACCGTTCTCTGTAAACCCTAGAGATGGTCGTGTGTGAAAATCCCAGTAGATCAGCAGTTTCTGAAAATACTCAGACCAGCCCGTCTGGCACCAACAACCACGCCACGCTCAAAGCCCCTTAAATCCCCTTTCTTCCCCGTTCTGATGCTCGGTCTGCATTTCAGCAGGTTGTCTTGACCACCTCTACAGGCCTAAATCCAGTGAGTTGCGGCCGTGTGATTGGCTGATTAGCTATTTGTGTTAACAAGCAATAGAACAGGTGTACCTAGTAAAGTGGCTGGTGAGTGTATATACACGCACACACACACACACACAGACACAGACACACACACACATATATATATATATATTATATATATATATTTAGAGCTATATTTATTTTTAACCTGATAAACTCTAGGTTAACTGTTTTGATGTATTATTCAAGAGATGCTGTAAATTGTTCAGAAACTATTTGGTAATTGCTATGAATATTCAATAACTAACACTATCTAGTAACCACTATAAATTCTGTAACTACTAATCATTATTTAGCTAATAGTTATTATGCTTATGTATCAATTACTGTTAACTACTATGAATTATTAAAACTTATTCAGTATATTCAGTGAATCATTCAGTATATACTGTGAGCTATTTAGTAAATGCAGTGAATTACTTAGTAGCTCCTATAAATTATGCAGTAGCTACTATGAATTGTTTCATAAAAGCTACAAATTATTCTGTATTTACTATGAATTATTTAGTAACTACTATGAATTATTGAGTAGCTCCTATAAATTACTAAGTAGCTACTATAAATTATGAGTAAATACTACCAATTATTCAGTAGATACAATGAATTACTAAGAAGCTACTTTGAATTTTCAGTAAATGCTATGAATTATCCAGTAGCTACTACAATTTATTTAGTAAACACTATGAATTATTCATACTTACTACAAATTATAAGTAGCTAATGTGAATTATTCAGTAAATATATGATTTACTAAGAAGTTACTTGAATTGTTCTGTAACTACTAAAAATTAGACAGCAACTACTATGACTTACTTAGCAGCTACTATTAAATATTTGTAAGTACTATGAATTATTTAGTATTTATGTAGTATCTGTTATGATTTAATTAGTAATTCTATGTATTATTCAGTATCTACTGTGATTTATTCAGTTATTCTGTGAATTATTCAGTAATTACTATGAATGTTTCAGTAGCACCTGTGAAACTACATGTATGTCCTATAGTGGAACTGAAGTGAGGACCATATTCAGGCTTTCAGGGTTTAAAGGGTTAATCAGGTTTGTTTAAACTCTTGGGGGTTTGGGGAAAGTGTGACTGAGTGCATATACACACACACACACACAAACACACACAAACACACACACACACACACACACAAACACACACACACACACACAAACACACACACACTCACACACACAAACACACATTAATCGCGACTCACGCTGTTGACATTTGGAAGAAAGGTCACAGCGAACAGACACTCACCTCCCCACCCTGTCTCTCTCTCTCTCTCTCTCTCTCTCTCTCTCTCTCTGTGTGTGTGTGTGTGTGTGTGTGTGTTAATGGCAGGTTAGATGTTTTCTGTGTGTGTGTGTGTGTGTGTATTGCTATAGTAATGGTGCAAAAATCAAAGCCGTTGGAGAGTGTGTACGTCACTGTGCAGCGCTGGGTTGAGTGTATGTGTGTGTGTGTATGTGTGTAAGTATTGACTGCGCACGCTCTGACAGTATGTGTGTGTGTGTGTGTGTGTGTGTGTGTGTGTGTGTAAGACAGACTCTACAGGGGAAACATCCCTCTGGCATGCAGGTGTCAGCCACCCAGCAATTACAGCCCTGCACAGAGGGAGCACACATACACACACATATACAGGGGGAGAGTGAGATATATGTACATATTTATTTTCTCTCTCCCTGTTTTTATATATATATATATAATATAATATATATACATATAATAACTCTGATTTTTTAACAGTACTATATGTATTACACTATACATATACATATATATATATATATATATATATATATATATATATATATATACACATACACACACACACACACGCATTACGCAGCACTGTGTTCAGTATTGTTGAGGGTTATCACTTCATCAGCTTTTTAAAGGCAGATGACTCACACTTGATTTCTGTCACTCTATCATGATAGCGTGATAGTGCTGCTTTATCAGTAGAGAGAGAGAGAGAGAGAGAGAGAGAGAGAGAGAGAGAGAGAGACAGAGAGACAGAGACAGAGGGAGGTTTAATTTGTACACTCCCCATTAGATTCATTAGAAACACTACTTGTACTTCCACTCCCTGGCCACTTTATTAGAAATCTCTACCTTGCACTTCCACTCATTGGTTACGTCATCAGATCCACCTTCACTAGATGGTCAAAACTAACAGCACGTTTAATTTGTCTGCTTGCTTAGTTTAGTCACACATTGCTAAAAGGTGAACAAAATCGATCACACAGCCATGCAATCTCCATATATTTACACCGTCAGTAGAATTGGTTGTACTTAAGAGTGTCTTTCATGGTATACACTCTTTCCAACAAGTCAGTCTGTCAAATTTCTGCCCTGGCAGAGCTGCCCCAGACAACTATAAGTGCTGTTTATTTGAAGTGAAAATGTCTAGAAGCAACAACAGCTCAACTATGATATGGTAAACCACACAAGCTCTACAACTGGCCTATACAGAGCCCTGACCTCAAGTCCATCTACTTTTGGGATAAACCTGAACAAGCCAGGCCTTGTCGTTCAACATCAGCACCCCGCCTCACTAATGCTCTTGTGGATGAATCGAAGCAAATCTTGAAAGCCTTCCCAGAAGTGCAATGTCCGTGGTTTTGAAATGAGATGTTCAACATTCATATGTTTGTTATGTTTAAGCATCTCCATATTTTTGTCAATGCATTGTACCTTATAGGTCTACTGCATAGTTGTATCATAGCAGAATGTAGGCCATCTGATATTAAACAATTTATCAGCCATCCTTTATGCCATTGATAAGTGCTAGAAGATGCCACAAGTTAAATGATGCCACAGGTTTTAGTTAGTACTGCAATTTTTAGTCATAACGTTATTCAGCATTCCAAGTTTTACTCGGTACTGTAAGTCATATTTAGAAACAAAGGATTTAGTCAGTACTAAAATACAGTTTTAGTACCACAAGTTTTGTCAGTAACACCCAATGTATTATTGGAGGTTTTTGTCAGTACTGGCGTATATGATACTGTAAGATTTAGTCAGTACCACAGGATGTACTACCACAGGTTTTTAGTCAGTATTATTGGATGTAGTAACGTAGATTTTTGTCAGTATCTCAGGATGTAGTACCACAGTTTTTTGTCAGTACCATAGTATTTAGTACCACAAGTTTTTAGGTTTTTGTCAGTACCACAGATTTTTGTCAGTACCACAGGTAGTACCTTTACAAGAGGATGTAGTACCACAGATTTTGGCAGTACCTCCAGATATAGTATCTCAGGTTTTAGTCAGTACTACTGGATGTAGTACCACAGGTTTTTTGTCAGTAATTCAGACTGTAGTATCACAGTTTTATTTTGTCTGAACCTCTTGATGTAGTACCCCAGGTGTTTTAGTACCATAGGATAGTATGGCAGATTTTTGTCAGTACCACAGGTTTTTGTCAGTATCTCAGGACATAGTACTGCAGGTTTTTGCCAGTACATCAGGATATAGTGGCACAGGATGTAATACCACAAGTTTTTGTCAGTACCTCAGGACGTAGAAACCCAATTCCAGTGAAGTTGGGACGTTATGTAAAACATAAATAAAAACATATTAAGATGATTTGCAAATCCTTTTCAATCTATATTCAATTGAATACACTACAAAGACGAGATATTTAATGTTCAAACGCTTAAACTTTATAGTTTTTTGCAAATATTCACTCATTCTTAATTTGATGCCTGCAACACATTCCAAAGAAGTTGGGACAGGGGCGTGTTTCCCACTGAGTTACATCACCTTTCCTTTTAACACTCAATAAGCATTTGGGAACTGAGGACACTGATTGTTGAAGCTTTGTAGGTGGAATTCTTTCCCATTCTTGCTTGATGTACAACTTCAGTTGCTCAGCAGTCCGGGGTCTCCGCTGTCGTATTTTGTGCTTCAAAATGTGCGCCACACATTTTCAATGGGAGACAGGTCTGGACTGCAGGCAGGCCAGTCTAGTACCCGCACTCTTTTACTACGAAGCCACGCTGTTGTAACACGTGCAGAATGTGGCTTGGCATCGTCTTGCTGAAATAAGCAGGACGTCCCTGAAAAAGACGCTGCTTGGATGGCAGCAGATGTTGCTCCAAAACCTGTATGTACCTTTCAGCATTAATGGTGCCTTCACAGATGTGCAGGTTACCCATGCCATAGGCACTAACACACCCCCACACCATCAGAGATGCTGGCTTTTGAACTTTGTGCTGATAACAATCCGGACAGTCCTTTTCCTCTTTGGCCTGGAGGACACGACATCCATGATTTCCAAAAACAATCTGAAATGTGGACTCGTCAGACCACAGGACACTTTTCCACTCTGCGTCAGTCCATCTCAGATGAGCTCGGCCCAGAGAAGCCGGCAGCGTTTCTGGGTGGTGTTGATATCTGGCTTTCGCTTTGCATGGCAGAGTTTTAACTTGCACTTGTAGATGGAGCAATGAACTGAGTTCACTGACAGTGGTTTTCTGAAGTGTTCCTGAGCCCATGTGGGAATATCCGTTACAGAATGATGTCGGTTTTTAATGCAGCGCCGCCTGAGGGATCGAAGGTCACAGGCATTCAATGTTGGTTTTCTGTCTTGCCGCTTACTTGCAGAGATTTCTCCAGATTCTCTGAATCTTTTGATGATATTATGGACCGTAGATGATGAAATCCCTAAATTCCTTGCAGTTGCACGTTGAGAAACGTTGATCTTAAACTGTTGAACTATTTGCTCACACAGTTGTTCACAAAGTGGTGAACCTCGCCCCGTCCTTGCTTGTGAACGACTGAGCCTTTCAGGGATGCTCCCTTTATACCCAATCATGACACTCATTTGTTTCCAATTAACCTGCTCACCTGTGGAATGTTCCAAACAGGTGTTTTTTGAGCATTCCTCAACTTTCCCAGTCTTTTGTTGCCCCGTCCCAACTTCTTTGGAATGTGTTACAGGCATCAAATTCAAAATGAGTGAATATTTTCAAAAAATCTGTTTCAACATTAAATATCTTGTCTTTGTAGTGTATTCAATTGAATATAGATTGAAAAGGATTTGCAGATCATCGTATTCTGTTTTTATTTATGTTTTACACAACATCCCAACTTCATTGGAATTGGGGTTGTAGTATCACAGGTTTTTGTCAGTACCTCAGTATGTAGTACCACAGGTTTTTGTCTATACTTCAGGACGAAGTATTAGTCACACAGGCTTTTAAAACCACAGGTTTTGGTTAAGCCTGTGTGGCCAGCCAGTTTCAGGCCAACCTGACAGTGACTTTAAGGACAGGCACAGGTTGTTGCAACACAAACACACACACAGCCTGGCTCATCTAATGCAGGAGTTAATGGAGAAGCATCTGACTAAACAGCGGAGAACAAATGAGGAGGATTACGGCTCCATCCTCTGCTCTCTCTCGCTTCCTCTCCCTCGCTCTTGCTCCTTTTGTTTTGTACCCTCGCTGTCTATCTCTCAGTCTCCCTCTCTCTCTCGCCCTGTCTCCATCTCGATCTGCGCTCGGTGGAGATAATCTGATTCCGCGGCCCCTGCCGCCGGTAATCTCTTCCAAACAAATTCCCTCCCTCCCTCTTTCCCTCCCTCCCTCCTTCCCTCTCTCTTTCCCTCCCTCCTCCATCTCTGCAGTATTGAGTGGCTCGGCTGGCAGCGCTGCTTATCTGTCTGTCTGAGTGGAAAAGGCTCGGATAATACGAGAAACGCTCGCCTACTCGAGGAGTGACACCAGTCAGCTGGCCACACACACACATTCATGCACACCCTCTCACACTTTTGGCTCACGATGGCTGAACAGCCGTTCCCTGTTTTCTAAAATAGCTCAGCACACGTTCCAGCCAAGCATGGCACACATATAGATGCACAGACACACTGATTCTGCCTTCACATGCTCATCCAATGGTCCTATATTTCTTGTGCAAAGTCATAATTAATAAACCTTTGCAGTGTTCCACCTTTTGCTTATTTGAATAAATTTTCCTCACATAATAAATTTACCGGTTGCTGCTGACGACCCAAAGGCGAACAACTGCTAGCTTATTTTGTTCAGTGACAATTTTACGTTGTTGACAAGATCCATCCGAATGTTCCATCAGAGGTCGTGACATTCAAGTAACATCGTTATCAAGCAAACTTATGAACACGCTTTGTTTTAAAATTTTTCAAAAAGGTACCATATAGCCATCTATCTAAAGAATGTTTTCACTTCGCAGGAAATATTTAAGCAATATTTTCTAAATAGAACCAATCTTTCTACTAAAGAACCCTAGAACCACATTTATTTAGAGTGTATTTTAGAATCCTCCTTTCATAGTCAGAAAAACGGTTAGCTAGTAAGCAAACCTGGTCTATTTTGTCTTCGGATCTTCCTAACAGAGACCACTGTAGCCGTGTTGTCATTTTGTAGTTGGCACCATGTTCTCATGCCCATATTAGAAACTCTGGGTCTGAGCTCCATTTCTCTATGGGCCAGAATGAATAGGGTTTTCGAAAAATCGCCTCTATTGCCCCCTGTGTTAAATAAAAGTGTTCAGCACCCGATACGTTTTTTCCTGTCAACATTTTTCTCCCGAATACCACTGGATCCTCCGAATGAAAGAGTTAAAGAGTTGAAATATGAATATTGCTCCATGTGAGCTAAAGCTACTGCGCTGAATTCACGTAATTAGACTCGCAGCCTCCTTAAACGGGTTATTTACATTTATGGCATTTGGCTGATGCTTTTATCCAGAGCACCTTACAATTAGATCATTTTACACAGGTAGGTGAAGGTGCTGTTAGGAGTCTTGCCCAAGAACTCTTATTGGTGTAGTGTAGGGTGCTTACCCAGGTGAGGATTGAACACCAGTCTACAGCGTAGAAGTCACCCACTACACTACACCAACCACTCATAAACTGACTTCGCCTCTCAGAATAGCCTAACTATTATTTTATTGCTGGTAACATTTTTCTAAGGCTATTTTCTCAGGAAATTCGCCAGCTTTTTCTCTAGCTTTTCCCGTTCCACCTTAAACGGTGCGGCAGTTCAGAACATGACTGCTGCACCACTTATTTCGAACAAGCAGCCACAGAAAAACTGACTTCCACTTTATGGAGGGTTGAAAAGCCTGATATGAGGAGGTTTCTCTCTTTCTGCTGAACATCTGAATGACATTAACTTGTTTTTGCTGTTTCTCAGAACTGACAGGGCAGTATTTTGTCTAGTTTGCTAATGTTTGTGATGGCTAGATTATCCGCTGTGGTGACCCCTAAAAGGAGCAGCCGAAAGAAGAAGAAGTCACGCTGCACCATTTCTTATTAATTTTTTTAAATTATCTTTTTTATTTGTGGGTTTACACAAGTGCATTATTACAGTCATTTATATATATATATATATATATATATATATATATATATACATAAAATAAACAAAAAAAAAAAAAAATACATACATGTCTTCATAGTATTGACTGGGTCAGGAAAAGCTTGACCTTTTTCAAAATTTGACTAATACTTAGAAAGAAAACACAAAATATGCATTCAGGGTCATATGACTGTACTTACTGAGATCATAACTATTTAAGCCAAAGAATATTCTTTACATAGAAGAAGAGGGGGTGTATGCTAGTTAGTGGGGAGACTTTTCAGCTTCTCAAAATATGCAATCAAAGGATTCCAAGTTCTATGGAATTTTACAGAAGCCTTTCTAGATACAAACTTAATCTTTTCTAGTTTAAGAAAAAGCATTAGATCGCAGAGCCACTGTGAGATCTTCTGTAATTATGGAGATTTCCAATTGATCAATATCACGGCTGCTGCACCATTTAAGGTGGAACGGGAACATTCAGACAAAAAAAAAAACTGCGAAAAAGAAGCTGAATTCAGCCTCGTAGTTTTAACACGGGTGGTATTTTTGATAAGGATTTTTAACCTTTATCAAAATATCCCACCCAGAGGTTTTATTTATGGGTATACCTGTAAATATGCGCTACGGTAGAACATTTCGATAAGGTATCACAGCTCATCTGAGCGCCGGCTCAGCCCGCCTTATTCTCGAGTAGCTTAGTGACATCAAATTAATGCACGGTAGCTTTAGCTCACATGTAGCAATATTAGTATTATAGCTCTTTACGACATCGTAATTCAGAAGATCCAGTGGTATTTGGGAGAAAAATGTACACGGGACAAAACGTGTCAGGTTCTGAACATTTTTATTTAACACAGGGGGAGATAGAGGCGACTTTTCGAAAACCCTATTCATTCTGGCCATAGAGAAATGGAGCTAAGACCGGGAGTTCCTAATATGGGCATAACAAGGACTACAGAATAACGCACAACTACAGTGGACTATTGGGCCTCATTCTCCAATATCTTACTAGGTTTTTTCCTAAATGAGAAAGGTGTTAAGAAGAAGTCTACATCAGATTCACGACGTGTTCTTAAAGCACAAAACTATTCGCACCTTTGTGCTCTTGAGTGTGTGTAACAAATCCCAAAGTTAGAAAACATTAGTGAACGTCAGAATCTTTGGTAAAACTTTATAACTGTGTATTAAGAAGAAATTTATTCTTAGAAAAATGATGAATGAGGGCTGTTATTCATGTTTACCTGACAAGCTAGCCTCATCTAGTTTGGCGTCCTACTTCTGGTAGTTGAACATATGGTTAGCTAGACTGATCTAGTTTGGTGTCCTACTTCTGGTAGTTGAACGTATGGTTAGTTAGACTGATCTAGTTTGGTGTCCTACTTCTGGTAGTTGAACGTATGGTTAGGTAGACTGATCTAGTTTGGCGTCCTACTTCTGTTAGTTGAACGTATGGTTAGGTAGACTGATCTAGTTTGGTGTCCTACTTCTGGTAGTTGAACATATGGTTAGCTAGACTTTGGCTGGAGGTTAGGAAACTGGCCTGACAGCACATGACTGAGGTGTCCTTGAGCAAGACACCTAACCCCCAATTGTTCCCCAGGCACCGTGGATAGGGCTGCCCACCACTCCGGGCAAGTGTGCTCACTGCCCCCTTGTGTGTATTCACTAGTGTGTATGTGGTTTTCCTTTCACGGATGGGTTAAATGCAGAGGTGGAATTTCCCTGTTTGTGGGATTAAAAAAGCTTAACTTACACTGATCTAGTTTAGTATTCCTTACATTACTCAGAAACTGGTTGGCTAGTTCGTAGCCTGATCTAGTTTGGTATCTTCTTAACATTAGTCAGAAAAATAGTTTGCTAGTTAGGTAGCCTGATCTTGTTTGAAATTCATCCTTACATAAAGAAGCTAATCTGATGTTTGAGATTTTCTTAAAAGTATTCGGAAATGTTATTAGTTAATTAGCCTGATCTAGTTTGGGACCCTGCTTACAATAGTCAGAAATACAGTTCGCCAGTTAGATAGTCATATTTATTTTGGGTTTGTTCATAATATTTTCTATTCAACCAATGATTACAGATGTAAGTTGATGTTGGTGGTAATAAAAGTAAGCTTTAGAAAAATAAAGAATTACCTGGCAACCCTTTAATCAGCTGTGAAGGAACTTGAAGGGACACTCATTGGCAAAGTTTATATAAAGGTGGAAAACTTCCAGAATTCTCTGTAAGCGTGCTCTAAAGCTGAGGGGCCTTTCGTAATCTCAAACCTGCACAGGTGTTCACCCTGGACTCTCACCCTGGAGTCTCTCTCTCTCTGAAATCTAAAACCTCCACCGCTTGCCTGACCACACCACACACACACACACACACACTCACACACACACACACACACACACACACACACACACACACACACACACACCACACACACACACACACGCGCGCGCACACGCACAACACACAACACAGCTTTCTACATTCTTTCTCTCCCTCTCTTTCTCTCTCTCTCTCTCTCTCCGTTACAGTTCGGAACATTCGCAGCCAAGAAAAAATAATCAATAGAAACACAGCGGTGGAGTGTGCGTGTGTGTGTGTGTGTGTGTGTGTGTGTGTGTGCACTTTACGGAACTGAGTGTGTGTTCACAATAGAACGTAGCTCTCTACTGCTTTCAACACCGCACCTCCCGTGTGTGTGTGTGTGTGTGTTTCGCTTATTTCTGTTGCTTGACTGACCTCGAAATGCACGAGAGAGAGAGAGAGAGAGAGAGAGAGAGAGAGAGAGAAAGTTTCTCTGTTCTTCAGATGCACGCTTCACCAGACAAACGGGTCACACATCTTAACACTTACAATATATCTTCTCTCTCTCTCTCTCTCCCTCTCTCACTCTATCTCTCCTTCTCTCACTTTCTGTCTCTCTCTCTCTCTCACTCTCTCTCTCCCTCTCTCTAACTCTCTCTCTCTCTCCCTCTCTCACTCTCCCTCTCTCTCTCCCTTTCTCTCTCTCCCTCTCTCTCTCTTTCTCTCTCCCTCTCTCTCTCCCTCTCTTTAACTCTCTCTCTCACTCTCTCACTCTCTCTCTCCCTGTCTCTCTCTCCCTCTCTCTCTCTCTCTCTCTCTTTCTCTCTCTCCCTCTCACACTCTCCCTCTCTCTCTCCCTCTCTCTCTCTCTCTCTCCCTCTCTCTCTCTCCCTCTCTGTCACACTCTCTGTCTCTTTCTCTCTCTCTCTCTGTCTCTCCCTCTCTCTCTCTCTCTCCCTCTCTCTCACGCTCTGTCTCTTTCTCTCTCTCTCTCTGTCTCTCTCTCCCTCTCTCACTCTCTTTTTCTCTCTCTCTCTCCCTCTCTCTTTCTCTCTCTCTCACTCTCTCTCTTTCTTTCTCTCTCTTTCTCTTTCTCTCTCTCTCTCTCTCTCTCTCTCTCAAATTCAAATTCAAGGTAGCTTTATTGGCTTTATTGTTTTGAGTACAGAGTTGCCAAAACATTAAAACATTCCCCTCAAAGTGAAACAAACTAAAGCTATAACTAAAAACAAATACAGGTTTAATAACAGTAATAATCATAATAATCATTGAATTGAATGAACAGCAACAATTTTGAAATAAATAAAGTGAATAAATAAAATAAAGACAACATATATAAAATACTAAATAACATCAGACGGTGTATTTAATCTATATACAGTGAAGGGTTTGGGGGGGTCAGTGAGGTCAGGGTGTGGAGTGTGTTACTGTCCCTCAGGCGGTGACACGTTGCCAGATATTTCGCACTGAGTGACGCTTGAGTTAGAGATTGCGTTAGAGTTCCATAATTTGAGAGAATGTTTTTCAGGTTTGGTAAGAAAATTTCTCATGATCAGAATTTTTCACACTGAAGGAAGAAGTGCAGCTCTGTCTCGACCTCAGCGCTCCCACAGTGACAGCACAGTCTTCTCTCTCAGGGCAGCCAGTATTTGCCTGTTTCTATGGCCAGACTGTGGTCACTGAGCCTGTGCTTGCTTCAGTGAGAGTGGGTGGAGCTAAGGCAATGCATGTGGAGCAGGCGGGTGTATGCAAATGATTTTGTTTATCACAAATGATATGATATGAAATGATGCCTGAACCTGATCACTCGGGTCCTGTTGGGTTTGGACAAATATTCAAATTCTAATAGACACCCACAGATATGAGCAAACAACACACACTGGAACAGGCCTCAACACAGACTGTGTGTGTGCGCGACTGGGTGTGTTGTGTGTGTGTGTGTGTGCGCGACTGGGTGTGTTGTGTGTGTGTGTGTGTGTGTGTGTGTGTGTATCTCTCTCTTATATCTCTCTCTAAACTCTAAACTCCTACATACGGTTGCATCAGGCTTTCTCCATCAGCTACTAAATGATTTGAGAGAGAGGTATGTGTGTGAGACAGAGAAAGAGAGAGAGTAGATAGAGAGAATAATGAGAGGAAGAAAGAGACTGGAGAGAGATGATGAGACAGAGAGAGAGAGAGAGAGAGAGAGAGAGAGAGAGAGAGAGAGAGAGAGAGAGAGAAAGAGAGAGAGAGACAGAAAGAAAGTGGAAAGCGAAAGAGAGAAAAAGAGTGGAGACAGAAAGAGAGTGGAAAGAGAAAGAGTGGAGGGAGAGAAAGAGAGTGGAGAGAGAAAGAGAGTGGAAAGAGAAAGAGAGTGGAGAGAGAGAGAGAAAGTGAGTGGAGAAAGAAAGAGATAGAGTAAAAGAGAGTGAGAGAGACAGTAAGAGAGTGGAAAGAGAAAGAGAGAGAAAGAGAAGGGAGGGAGAAAGAGAGAGAGAGAGAGAGAGTGGAGAGAGAAAGAGGGAGAGAGAGAAAGAGGGAGAGAGAAAGAGAGTGGAAAGAGAAAGAGAGAGAGAGAGAGAGAGAGAGAGAGAGAGAGACAGAGAGAGAGAGATATAGAAAGAGAGTGGAGAGAGAAAGAGAGTGGAGAGAGAAAGAGAGAGAAAGAGAAGGGAGAGAGAAAGAGAGAGAGAGAGAGAGTGGAGAGAGAAAGAGGGAGAGAGAGAAAGAGGGAGAGAGAGAAAGAGAGAGAAAGAGAGTGGAGAGAGAAAGAGAGAGAAAGAGAAGGGAGGGAGAAAGAGAGAGAGAGAGAGAGAGTGGAGAGAGAAAGAGGGAGAGAGAGAAAGAGGGAGAGAGAAAGAGAGTGGAAAGAGAAAGAGAGAGAGAGAGAGAGAGAGAGAGAGAGAGAGACAGAGAGAGAGAGACAGACTGCAAGAGAGAGATTATTAAATTGATTATTAATTCATTTTTTAATCAGTTTGCGAAACAGATAAACAGCTCCAGGACGCTGGGAGATGATGATAAATTAGCGATTATATTAGGAAGGTCCATCAGTGTCCACTGCAGCCAGATGTGTGTGTGTGAGTGTGATTCACTGCGGGACAGTGAGTGACCACCACTGTGTGTATGTAATACAGGGTTTTTGGTTTTTGTCGTTTCTTACCTTTACAGAGACACATTTGGTAATTGTTGCAATACTTTGACAATACAAATGTAATTGAGAAAGAAAGAATGAGAGAGAGAGAGAGAGAGAGAGAGAGTGAGCGAGAGAGAGAGAGAGAGAGAGATCGAGATACAGAGAGAGACAGATTGAGAGAGAGAGAAAGAAAGTGGGGGATTGAGATAGAGGCAGAGAGAGAAAGAAATTGGGGGATTGAGATAGAGGCAGAGAGAGAAAGAGATTGAAAGACTGAGATAGAGAGACAGAGAGAAAAGAAGTGAGAGATTGAGATAGAGACAGAGAAAAGGAATGGGAGACTGAGATAGAGAGAGAGAAAGAAAGTGGGAGACTGAGATAGAGAGAGTGAGAGAGAGAAAAGGAGTCGGAGACTGAGATAAAGAGAGAGAAAAGGAGTGGGAGATTGAGATAGAGAGAGAGAGAAAAAGAGTGGTAGAGATAGAGAGACAGAGAAATTCAGCGGGAGACTGAGATGAAGAGAGAGAGAAAAAGAGTGGTAGAGAGACAGAGACAGAGAGACACAGAGAGAAAAGGAGTGGGAGATAGAGATAGAAAGAGACAGAGAGATAAGGAAGTGGGAGCTTGAGATAGAGAGTGACAGAGAGAGAGAGAAAGTGGGAGATTAAGCTAGAGAGAGAGAAAGTAGCAATTCAGATAGAGAGATTGAGATAGAAAGAGACAGAGCGAGAGATTGAGAAAGAGTGCTAGAGAGAGAAAGAGTGGGAGATTGAGCGAGAGGGTGAGAGAGAGATTGAGATAGAGAGAGATGGAGAGAGAGAAAGAAAGTGGGAGACTGAGATAGAGAGAGAGAGTGACAGAGAGAGAGAAAGTGGGAGATTGAGCTAGAGAGAGAAAGAAAGTAGCAATTGAGATAGAGAGATTGAGATAGAAAGTGACAGAGAGAAAGACTGAGAAAGAGAGATAGAGAGAGAAAGAGAGTGGGAGATTGAGATAGAGACAGAAAGAAAATTAGTGGGAGATTGAGGTAAAGAGAAACAGAGAGAATGGAGTGGTAGATTGAGATAGAGAGAAAGAGAGTGAGAGATTGAGATAGAGAGACAGAAAGAAAAGGAGTGGGAGATTGAGATAGAGAGAGTAACGACAGAGTGAGAGAGACAGAAAGAGAGAGATTCTTGTGAGTCAGCCTTTAAGACTGACGCAAAGCAAGAGGATCTATCTTAGTGTTTTATTTCTCTCTCTCTCCATCTCTCTCTCTCTCTCTCTCTCTCTCTCTCTCTCTCTCTCTCCCTGTCTCTCTCTCTCTCTCTCTCTCTCTCTCTCTCTCTCTCTCTCTCTCCCTGTCTCTCTCTCTCTCTCTCTTTCTCTCAGCTGTACTGTGTCTGTCTAAAAATCCAGACACTCGTCTGTCCTCAAATACACAGAAGACTGTTACTCATCACACCAACTATTAAACACAAGCACACATACACACACACACACACACACACACACACAGACGCGCACGGCCTTTCAAGGACGGCTCTTGCTGACTTGCTGATCCAGGGACGGAGCTGAAGACACAACAGAGCTCATATTTTATATTTAACATTGACTAAAGAAAGATTACAGCATACTGATCATCTGACTCTGGCTGTCAAACAGAGCTGCTCACGTGTTCCCATGCCATAGGTTGACGTTTTGCAGGTTTTTGATCTGTTTATCCGGTTTAATTCCAGAATGCCTATGCCAGACACCGCACAGCTCATTGAGCCAAATCCAGAAATCGCCCTTCATTTGTTTTATTTCAAGTCAAACCTGCCTTTAAGTTATTCATTTTTCATGAGCCTTTTTTAATCAGATAATCAACCTGCAACTGTAAGGAGAAAGTTAAAATGAAAATGAGTTTCCAAAAGTGAAATTCAAAAACTGATTAAAAGCTACAGAGAAAATGAGGCTCCTAACAACCACCTGGAAGAACTGGTAGACACCAAAACGGCCAAAATCAGATAAACAACACACAGAGAGAGAGGAGAAAGTCAAGCTGCTTCAGATCTGAAAACATCCACAGGTGTTTCTGTCCATCCTTCCACTGTGAGAAGACGGCTCAGCGCCGTGGGTCTGAAAGGACGTGTAGCTGATCAAGAAGAACCTCACTTAGAAAAGCAGACGGACACATCAAACAAAGAAGCTGGACGATGGACTGACCACCACAAAGTCCAGACCTCAACACCACTGAATGTGTTTACTTCAGAAAATCATCAACCAGCTTCTAAGACTGAACTTTGGAGGCATGTCTGCAGATTCTTTGAGCTGAAAGTGAATCTCGTGAGAAGAATGGAAGCTGGAATAAAGTTATCGGCGTCACAAGGTTCTTTTTTAAGTGTTCTTGAGAAAGGTCCTAAGAAAAAGTCTACATCAGATTTTTCTTTTCAGATTCTTGTTCTTAACAAGTTTTCTTTCAAATCTATTAAACTAAATATCAGAAATAACACATTAATACAAATTCAAACTGTATCATCATTTATTGTTCATGGTAAAATGCAATGTAACATTCATAAGAATTTTTTTTATAAGAAAATCTTAAAATGAAGATCATCTTGAGAATATTAGTTTTTTTTTTAAGAATTGCATTTTAAGAATGTTGGGCCTCATTTTCTAATATTTTAAGTTTTTTCATAAATATGTTCTTGAGAAACATCCTAAGATAAAGTCTATATCAAATCCATGACGTGTTCTTAAAGTGCAGAACTGTTCTCACCTTTGTGCTCAGGAGTGTGTTTAGATTCTTTTCTTACCTAAGAACAAATCCTGAACAAGAAAGCATTGGTGAATGTTAGAATCTTCATAAAACCTGCATAAGTGAGTTTTGTGTTTTAAATTTTTTCTTAAGAACAGTTGCAAATAAGGAAAAAAAGAGTGGACACGTTAATCGCTGAAAGATCTGATATTAGATGTAGCTATTCAGACTTCTGTGTAATTTCCTGTTTATGTATTTTATGATTTTTTTTTCCTGAAGCCATTTTGACTGAAATTTAAAGGGTCTCTGACTTTTGCACAGTGCTGTACATTAAAGTCAGGAATATTTTTCTTTTTTTTTTTTACTTTTTTCTTTTTCTAATGACAGTGTCGATGTGTTAGCGTGAACATATTTTCCTGAAGAGCTGTGGATTTAAGTGAGTGTGTACGTGAGTGGGATTTCACACATGAATTTGTGGTCAGACAATCTGGCGGCTTTGCTATCACTAAATGGCCTCAATCACAAAACCTTATAACTCGAGGAGAGCAACAGATCAATAACTTGCTCTTGTGTTCAGTATGTGAGTGTGTGTGTGTGTTTGTGTGTGTGTGTGTATGTGTATTAGTGTGTGTGGATCAGGTTTATGCTGCATTGTGGGGAACAAAACCTGTTCATACACTCACATTGTGGGTACTTCTTTTCCTAGTGGGTACACAAGCTGGTCCCCACAATGTAAATCATTACAGTTTAAGCTGAATGTCAGCTTAGGGTTAGGTTAGTAGCAGTTCTGGCTAAAGCTTCAATTAAGTCTCCAGGAATTTAATGGAAGTCTATGTAATGTCCCCATAATTCACAGAACTGAGATTGTGTGTGTGGTGGAGTGGGGGAGAAAAGAGGCAGGAAAACATTGTGTGTTTTTCTTATGCGTACTGTACAACATGGGGACACAAGCTGGTAAATCATTAAAGTCTAAGATGAACGTAAGGTTAGGGTTAGGTTAGTAGCAGGTCTCCAGGAAATGATTTGAAGTCTATGTAATGTCCCCACGTTTCACAAAACCAAGATTTTATGTGTGATGGAGTGGAGGGGGGGGGGTCATACTGGAAAACATTCTAAGTGTTTTTCTTATGTTTTCTGTGAAATGTGGGGACACAAGCTGGTCCCCACAGTGTAAATCATTAAAGTTAGGCTGAAGTTAATGTTAAATTAGAGTTAGGCTAGTAGAATTTCCAGCTAAAGCATTGGTTAAGTCTCCAGGAAATTAATGGAAGTCTATGTAAGGTCCTCATAATTCACAGAACCAATGTTGTGTGTGTAGTGGAGTGGGGGAAAAAGAGACTGGAAAACATTCTGTGTTTTTCTTATACATTCTGTGCAATGTGAGGGCACAAGCTGGTCCCCACAATGTAAACCATTAAAATTAAGCTGGAGATTAGGTTAGGTTGGGGTTAGGGTTAGGGTTAGGCTAGTAGCAGTACTGGCTAAAGCTTTGGTTAAATCTCCAGGACATAAATGGAAGTCTGTGTAATGTCCCCATAATTAAATGAACCAAGATTGTGTGTGCTCGCAAAGCTAAGGAGGGAAAGCTACTGGAAAATATTCTGTATGTTTGTCTGTACATGTTGAAAATCATATTTCTTTAAATGAAAGCAGTAGCATTACAGAGTCAGGACAAAAAATGTGCAAAATTATATATTTGTGCTGTGATTTGCCCTGTGACCTAAATGATCATTTAAAAATCTTTATGTATTAATGTAAAATGTAAGATTCACAAAATCATCATTATACTAATGAAAATATGATAACAATAGTGAATAATTCACTTACTTCCATGGAAGAAACATCCTTCACTAAGTTTTTGCTTTCTCTATGAATCCTATTTCAGTCATCAAATTCATCCTGTTGGCGAAGGGGACCAAACCACAACCCGTGCTACAAAGTGTTCTTCCACACATTGCGAGGTACACCTTACCACCAGAAAGGTCTCCAAATCCCTGAATCTTACCTGCTTTACACATGAAAAGCTCTGTTCTACAGAAATTTACTGCATCATAATTGTTCACAGTGGTGTTGATAGGAATGAGATGTCTACCTCTACAAGCTCCCTCACAGACATTTACTGCATGAAATGGTTACAAATATGCCCCCTGATGTCTGAGACACTGTTTTACTAAAGTTTTGATGTACGGATTTGCCCTAAAGCATATATGTATATTTTTAACCCGATTTTCGACCCAATTTAGTCGTTTCTAGGAGGGTGAAGGCAAACGGGCTTCCTCCGAGACCTGTGAAACCAGCCACCACTTCTTTTCAAACTGCCACTCACGCAACGTCATTGGACAGCTGAATGCGCTCAGAGTAAAGCGTCAACCACCAGATCTGTTACATCAGTTAACAGATGCCTATGCTGACTAACATTGCATTAGGTGATGGGGGGAAGAAGGGGGGCCATCCTACCCACCCAGAGAGAGCGAGGCCAATTGTGCTCTCTTGGACTCCCGGGTACGGGTGGCTGTAGCATCACCAGGGATCGAACACGCAATCTCCTGATGACAGGGCCAATGCTTAGACGGTTGCACCACTCGGGAGCCCCCTGAGAATATATTTTTTTAAAAGTCATTTGTGGTGGATGAGTAGATGTAGGGCACTGTGAGGCAAAGTAGTCTCCAAAGAAATTTTTTTCCAGATTTACCACCATTTTCCCATGTGTCGGTTCGCTGGTTTTGCATAGTAAATAAAATATTTGTGTATATATTGCTTTATACTCTACAACTAAATCCATGTTATTAAGTGTATTATATTTTATTACGTGGTTGAAGTGTATGGTGCCATTGAGGCCCTCATCAGAGAACCTGTTTATTACCTGAGACTGTTTATTACCAACTAGATGAACATAGTTTGGATGTTTGTTTTTCTTTACAGAAACCAGCATCTGCGCCTAACGTAATACTAGCATGTGTGGGCTATCTACCTTCTGTTTATCAGGGTGGCCAAACCCTCTGACAGCAATCTGGACTTTTTTAGTGGGGCAGGCTTTACTGCTATTATGTATTTCTAGCTGTTAATCCACTAGAAATCTCAAGGATTCAATTTTGAGTCTCAAGGCCTGTCCTTGAGTCTGTCTCACAAAGCGGTATTTCTTACACAGCCAGTTATTTTAAACTTATTTCGATCTAACCCTGGAGTTTCTGTCTCGCGAGGGTGGATCCCTTTTAACTGGGATGCATCACCATGGCAACATTTGCTGCATGGTGCTGGGTTAGTTTGGGGTTTCAGATGGTAAACAGCTCTTAGACCAGTCAGAGCCAGTTAGAGTCAACCTTCTGGTGGATGCATACCTTCCAGTCCGTTTGGGGTCACTTTTTTGTTTTTCAGTTATTTAAGTAGTTTTGTAGCACATGTGAAATTAACACAATGAATGTCACTGCAACCACTTAGCTTAGCTTCTCTTTTGTGTTGTCTCACATGAAAAATATGTTTTTTTGTTGTACAGGCAAGAAATTACACATATCGCTTAAAATGTAAAACAGTTATCATAATGGCAAAAGCACATTATGCTGTAGCATTAACATCACCCTTTACCGAAACTAAGGAGCCTAACCCATGAAAAACAGCATATGATTCCTCCTCCACCAAACTGGCATCTACCGGACCCAGAGAGTGAAGTGTGAATCTTCACTCAAGAGAACAAGTTTCCACTGTTCCAGAGTCCAGTGGCAGTGTACCTTACACCTCTCCATCCCAGGCATGGCATTGCATGTGGTGATCTTAGGCTTGTGTGCAGTTGCTCAGTCATAAAGAACCATTTCATGAAGCTCCCAATGTGCAGTTCTTTTCCTGATGTTGCTTTCAGAGGTAGTTTGGAACTCTGCAGTGAGTGATACAACAGGATAGGATAGGTGTCACTTCAGCATTCATGGCCCCATATCGCGTAGTCTGAAGCTTTGTGGTTGAGCTGTTGTTGCTCCTAGATGCTTCCATTTCACAATAATAGCACTTAGAGTTGTCCGAGGCAGCTCGATCAAAAGCGGCATCCTATGACAGGCCACATTTAAAGTCAGTGAGCTCTTCAGTATGACCCATTCTATTACCAGTGCTTGTCTACAGAGATTGCATGACTATCCACTTGATTTTATTTACCTGATAGCAATGGGTGTGACTACAAATTCCTAACTCAATAATTAAGAGGAGTGTCCACATACTTTTGGCCATACAATGTACCTCATACAACTGGCTGTTTGTTTAGCCTTGGTGGAGCCCAGCATCTGCACCAGCTATCAACAGCAAACAAAGCCTTCCTCTGTCATGCAAGCCACGAATGGGGTTAATGACGAGGCAACGCAACGTCAGTCTTTCGCCTACCTGCTCCAGCTCTTATCAAAGAACACACACGCTGTCACTCACGTACACTCACTCACACATACACATGCGATCAAACAAGCATGCGCACACACACAGTGTCCTGATTGCAGCCTCCCCCAGAGAGCGAGCTGAAGTAAAGTGTGATTGCTGAGGAGGGAGAGACAAATTTACACTCCGCAAACAGCACTCATTATAAACAGGCAGGGCCGGGTGTGTGTGTGTGTGTGTGTGTGTGTGTGTGGCCAATCCCCGACCAGTAGAGTAAGCAGTAAGAAAGCCAAGCGCTCAGCTGCTGCCAAAAAGAACAGATTAGTGCACCAGTCGAGTGTTTGCTTCGAGAGAGAAAGACGCTGAAGATAGAGGAATGGTCGCCATGCATAAATCCGACCGGCTAATTGACCTGCGCAGAAAATCACCAACATCGTCATCTATCTGGAAATCTAGCATCAACTACCAAACTTGGGAATCCTGTCTAAGTTGAACAGGCTTTGTGAGACAGGACTCTGTTTATGAGGAATTGCTAGCTAGGCTGTTAAAACAGCAATATGCAAAGCTAGCAAAGCAACTGCAGTGGGGTTGGACCACAAATTTAGAATAAGGTTGAGTTCAGAGAACGCCCATTCAAACTCTTTGAAGCAACTGCAGCAGAAACGTATCCCTTTTTAGCCCCCCTAGAGGCCAGTCTGCTGACAGAATGGGAATCGATTTTGATAGACATAAAAAACTAAAATATTGGGGACAATATGGGGACCGGAGTTTGCATGTTCTCCCCGTGACTGCATGGGTTTCCTCCGGGTTCTCTGGTTTCCTCCCACAGTCCAAAGACATGCAGTCAGGCCAACTGGAAATTGCCCCTAGGTGTGAGTGACTGTCTGTGTCTGTCTGTCTGCCCTGCGATGGGCTGGCGACCTGTCCAGGGTGTATCCTGCCTTCCACCCAAAGACTCCTGGGATAGGCTCCAGCACCGCCCCCCCCCGCGACCCGGACGGAGAAGCGGCTTAGAAAATGGATGGATGGATGGATGAATATGGGGACCAGCTTGTGTCCCACATTGTTCAGAATACATAAGAAAAACACACAGAATATCCCTGAAACTCTTATGGTGTGTGGAATGTTGAGCTGCTAGCAATAGGCAATGAGAAGAAACAGAATCCTTTCTGTGAAACAGAAGGGGTACAACTTATTATTATATTATAGTATATTAAACAATCTTGTGCAATTGACAATATAAAAATTAGCATTTAAACACAAAAAAACAACAAATGTGGGCCTGCCTACATACAAAGACAAAAATCAAGTTTGCTTCCTGTCTTGTACATCACACACATTTCCACTGTCTGTAACTTAGCTTCTCTTCTGCCAGCTAATTCTCAAACTGCTATGTTAGATTTTGTGTCAAATATTGTTTGGGTCTTGTCTTGCCCCCAGTGCTACCGGAGAGCCAATCAGCATTAACCATACGCATACCTGTTCACTTACATGTCAAACAAACTTGGTAACTTGTCCCCTTAAGAAGTACGTCCTGCATCTTTTTTAACGACTTTCTGCACGCCCCCTATTGGCAGACTGGAAATCAATGGATGCTCTTAATTAAATCAAACATATAAAATATTGTCCCCAAAACTCAGATGAACTAGAACACTGCTGTGTGTGAAATGTTGTGACTCTGCGTTGAGCTGCTAGCAAGCAAGGGGAGAGATGAGAACCCCCTGCTGTGAAAACACGCCTGGGCAGTTAACCATAAATTGCAACGCTAACGTGTTTTTCAAGTGGAATATATCTGTTTCCATATTTCCATAGAATGACTCATCTCCAAAATGACTCAATGGATTTTTTCTAAAAGGTTTTGGACTATTTTCTGTTAATCCCTTCAACAAGAAGTCTTAACGCTGTCCATAAATGAGGCAGAACAAATTAGAAAAAAAAAACAGATGTACGTGTACACTAGGGGGCAGCGTCCAAACCACAGAAAATGAGGATAGAATCCTTGCGTTTTTCCTCTCTCTGCAACAATGAGTACTCAACTTAACTTTTCCCGTAATATTTTGAAGATGGGTTGTGCAAATGTACTGCTACATTAGGTTTCTCCCTAGCTCTGATTTCTCAGTCAGACAATCAACATTCTCTTGATGCACACCTCCGAAGACTTTCATGGAACGCAGTTGAGATTTTATAGATGTGCACGCCGTGGCCTCTATGAGCTAAAGCCTAAAGCCGGGGTTACGCTACACAACTCTTAGCCCTGGTTCACAGTCCAAGTCTGCGCTAGTCGACTCTAGCCTGCAGATTTTTGGGGTTAGTTGGAGCCGACAGTTGGAGAGAGAGTCGAGTCGTATGTGAGACAACAGGTGGACGTCTGGTTCCTATCGCCACAACTGTGAACAACTCTGACTCTAAGTTTCTGTGAAACGCTCTGTTCTAGAGAAACTTAGAGTCACAGTTGTTCAACAACCCAGGCTCCCCCAGACGACCACAGAATTGGTCGTAGGTGAGGACTAGGGACATCTTTACACCTGTACTGAATACTCAAGTCCGCACCTACGACCAATTCTTTGCTCGCCTGGGGGAGCCTGGGTAGCTTTCACACATAAGAATTCCATCCATTTATCTGTTCACAGGTTTGCAAAATGGTAGGCACTAAATTTGTGTGTTGATGTTATCTGGCGTCGACCTGAGGAGGACGGGTTCCCCTTCTGAGATTTGGTTCCTGTCAAGGTTTCTTCCTCTTGATCTTAGGGAGGTTTTCCTTGCCACTGTCACCTTTGGTGTGGTCATGGGGGCTCAGACCCAAATTGTTCCGTGAAGCTGCTTTGTGATAACACCTGTTGTAAAAAGCTCCATATGAACACACCTTGATTTGATCTATGAGGTATTCCTTCTCCGCCATCCGCAACAACCCTTTCCGTGCCTTCACGGAACTTGAAAAGGAAAGTGATGTGGTAAGTTGTAGCAGTTACATTACAAAATGAACCAGTCATGCAATGTTACATGCAGCGCCGAGAGCGGATAGCGTCCAAATGTAGTTCTCAGGAAGCGAATCCCAGAAGACCAGAGATCGGTTCTCCAAGCTTTCACACTTGACTAAACCTACGGAACTTGCAGAGCAAGTGATCCTGGGTCACTGGGTCAAGCTCTGGCGTGAAAGCGCCCTTAATTACCCTGACGAGTGTGGCAGGGGACAGCGGACAAGACCAGAGTCAGCCCTAAACACGGCCTCCGCTTGGAAGATCTAGATGTAGAGTCGGGAGAATAGGATACAGGGAATGCGTTTTCCTGTAGCGTCTGGGACCCGGAAACCTCCGGAAAACCATAACGCGACGAGCGCAGTAAAACACTTTGGAAGTGGCTTAAAGAGCAATAGCGGAACGTTTAACTTCAAACGCTAATCAAAAACGAGGGGGAGGGGCAACGGGGTAAGTGGGAGGGGCAGGTGTGGTTAGTGGGCGTGTCCTATAACTGGTTTACGTGCTGTACAATCGGTGCTCCATTTTAAAGCCGTGGCTGTTTGGCACACACACACACACACACACACACACACACACACACACACACACACACACACACACACGAGCCAGCAATAGCGGCACGGGGAAAATAGCCCCCGTGCTCGCGCTTATGTGTGTGCGCAAAACAGCCGTGATGCGGAACAATCAGCAGCTCGGCTCTCTCTCTCTCTCTCTCTCTCTCTCTCTCTCTCTCTCTCTCTCTTTCTCTCTCTCTCTCTCTCTCTCTGGGCGGCGCCATGGCAACGGAACAGCTTCAATTAGAGGAGAAGAAAGAGCTTCCCCTCGGCACGGCACCGAGCGAGGCGAGTGTCAACGAGCACGAGAGAGCGCGCGTGCGTGCGTGTGTGTGTGTGTGTGTGTGTCAGAGAGGGAAATTGCGAGACGGCAGACAGGGGAGAAAAAATGATCGAGGGAGAGAAAGAGCGCGCGCGTGTATGTGTGTGCGCACGGGAAAGGAGGGGGAGCGTGCGCGAGGGGTGTGTGTCTGGCTGTGTGTGTGCGCGCAGGAGATAGAGACTGCACGGAAGCGAGCGGGAGACGGAACGGAGAGAGGGAGGGAGGGAGGGAGGGAAGGAGAGAAAAAAGGAGACGCCAGAGACAGGCTGTGTGTTTTTTTCCTCCCGCGTTAGCGCAGCTAATGAAAAATGAAATATAGCTGCGAGCAGCGATCATCGGGGTCCAAGCACCGCACGCCAAAGATGGTTCTTCGGGGGTTCTTCTGTAAGGGCAATCATTCCGTTTTGGGTTCTACATAGAACCACATACAACACCTTCTCCATCAACTCAAAGAACTGTTTCACCATGCAAAGAACCATTTAAGCATAAAATGGTTCTATATAGAAGTCTGCATAGAACTCATAGAAGTGTATAGAACTACTCCTGGTATAACAATAGAACAACAGAAGAAGCATTTTGCCTCAGTATAGCACCGAAAAGGGTTCTGTTGTTACACTTGAAAAAGATGGTTCTTCAAGGGTTCTTTAGTGAGGGCAATTATTAAATTTAGAACCATGGGTTCTACATAGAACCACATACAACACATTCTCCGTCCATCTAAATAATTATTTCACCATGCAAAGAACATTTTAGCATGAAATGTTTCTATATAGATATCTACATAGAGCTCTTAATAGAACTATATGGAATGCATTATGTAGCAATAGAACGATAGAAAAACCCTTTTGGCTCAATATAGCACCAAAAGGGTTCTTTTATAGTTCTACTGTTACACTAGAAAAAGATGGTTCTTCAAGGGTTCTTTACTAAGGGCTATGATTCTATTGAGAACTGTGCGTTCTACATAGAACCATATACAGCACATTCGCCATCAATCCAAAAAACTACTTCACCATGCAAAGAACCATTTAAGCATGAAATGGTTCTATATAGATATGTACATAAAGCTGTTTGTAGAACTAAAATAACTCATTAGGTTCTTTTATAGTTCTACTGTTACACTTGAAAAAGATGGTTCTTCAAGGGTTCTTCAGTAAGAGCAATGATTCTATTTACAACAATGCATTCTACATAGAACCACATACAACATATTCTCCAATCAATCTAAAGAATTATTTCACCATGGAAAGAACCATTTAAGCGTGACATGGTTCTATAAACGGTTTCTTCCATTATTACAAGCTTGACATTGTAACAAGAGGAGAACCCTTTTGGTGCTGTAGAACCATATACAACACATTCTCCATTCATTTTCCATCAATCTGAAGAATGATTTTACTATGCAAAGAAATGTTTAAGCAAGGACTCTTGATTCAAAAGAAAACCATTGCCTTTTCTAAAGAACTCATCTCACCCAAGTGGGACAATAGAACAACAGAAGAACACTTTTTGATGCTTCATTGAGCCAAAAAGGTTTTTCTATTTTTCTGTTATTACAACAGTTGTTCTACACAATTTTATAAAGATTTCTATTTAGAGTTCTGCATAGAACCATTTCATGCTTAGATTCATAGACAAATAGACTCATAGTCTTTACAAAAGAACCCTTGAAGAACTATCTTTTTTTAAGTGAGTATAACCACACCTGCTCTGTCCCATTAGAGGGTCTTTATGAGGGACTTCATGTCCATTCTACATGCTCAATTAGCTAAAACAGTGCTGATGAAGAAAGGGTCTTTATAGTATCAAAAAAGGTTCTACAGATTGTAACAACACCTTTTTGGTACTCTATAGAGCCCCTTTTAAGAAGGCGTTATATAGAACAATCTATAATACATTCTTCTCCATCAATCTGAAGATTAATTTCACAATGCAGAGAACCGTTTAACCATGCAATGGGGTCTTTATGTGTTCATGGTTCTATACAGAACCATTTTCTTTATCTTTTAAGAATCAACACCTATTTTGCTTCACTTCTCAACATCCAACGAAACAACACATCTTTTTCTCAAGCTCAAGTTAAGCCCAAAGCTAAACTGTTAGGGCCTGACGTCATTGTGCTGAGATTCCAAGTTGAAGTTGCCAGGGGACAAATGTGAGTTTCTGTCAAAACTGTGGGACCATGTCCATTTCCCAGTCCTCTTTCACATTTAGGTCACAGTGTAGCCAAAGTAGTGCGCTGAAATCTGGGAGCTTTGGAGGAATTGGAAATGGTCAACATAGCACAACAGACTTTTGCTACCAGATTTCAGGAGAAAAATATTGAAGTCTAGTTTTTAATTGAATGTTATAGAGTTTTGAGAAATCAGAAGTTACCGAATTCACATCTGTGCTACTTAACACCAAAATTCTTTCCCTAGATTCTAATTTTGTAATTTTGTAAATTCTCCACAATTTACAATTAGACGTTCCAAAATGTGTTAATCAGTGATCACCGACCCTCATCCTGGACATCTACCTTCCTGCAGACATCACCTCCAATGTACATCTGACAGGACATCTGCAAACTGCAGCCGCAAAGTTGGTGGCCACTGATATATTTGCAAACTAAATAGCCTACCTAGCCTGTCATAAATAGTGCCAACATTATTTTTTAAAGTATAAATGCATGTAAGTAAACTATACCTAAAAACTGTATTTTAAGACGGCTGTTAATTTACAGAAATAGAATGTAAAGTCTAGTATAACCTTTATATACTTTATAAAGTATAACCTTTATTTCACAGGAATTTGCATTTATTATAAAGGTTAATGCCATTATTATGATTTAATACTGCAGGTTGGAATAACTAGTTTAACAATTTAAACTTTTAAATTACAGTAAATGGTATTACATCTAAGAAATTAAATGGCTGTAATTTTACAGATTTTAACAAAAGTTAAGAAAAACTTTTACAACTAATTAACTTTGTACCAATTTATACATTTTTATAACTGGTTGAGAACATTTGCCTGTACATTGTAGATAATATGCAGAATATCCAGTGTTTAAATAATTTATTTCCAAATTGTGGAGAATTTACAAAATTTGGATGAGTTTAAATTTTTCAAAATTGAAAGAATTTAGAATGATTTATTCTAAATTCTAGAGTATTTGCCAGCTCTAAAACGTGAGTTTTAGAGTGAATAATAAAAAAAACCACTAGCTTCAAAAACATAGGCTAGCAGTACAGAACTTATTAGCTAATGATGTACTGGATAGCTAGCCAGTGTTAAGCTATCAAAGTTAGTTATACAAATAAATTGTCATGTTTCATAAAAATGAAATCTGATTTTTTTTTCAGAATCAGACTTAATTCTAGTGCGAATTTTCAGTTCAGAAAAAAATTCTTGAATGACTTTGGTGCTGATTGTGGTGTGATGTGTGTGAAAGATCTGAGTTGGGCTATGTGAGGACACCTCGGTTGCCTGGCTCCCCTGGTCCCCATGCCTCTGTTCCACTTCACTGCCCAACAATGAAGGAGAATAATGAAAGAAGAGCAGTCTTAAAATAAACTATGGGGTTCCCGGACCTTCTAATGAGCCTGTGAGAGAGAGAGAGCAAGAGAGACGTGTTGGCGGAGGGAGAGGCGTCCGAAGGCTTGGCTAATGTCGGCAGCAGAGTGCTCGGCATGCCGAAGTGTGTGCGTGTGCTTCTGTATGTGTGTGGCAGGGAGCGGCCGGGTGAGAGGCTCGCCTTACGGCTGACCGGGGCAGCAGGGTTAAGCTGCAGTAAACAGGCAGCGAGGTGTGTGTGTGTGTGTGTGTGTGTGTGGTGTAGGGTTGCGGCTACAGCAGGCTCTGCTGCTATCCGATATGACCTTCCACGTCAGTGCCTGCAGCGGCAGCCTCTGAAAGCATGCACAGGCACACATTCGCGGCGTAGCTGAAGCTCTCATGCACTTCTACTTTCTTCTCTCCGGCACACACTTTCTTTCCCTCTCTTTCTCTACTTCTTTTTTCCCATGCTTGCTGAGTCGGTTGCCTTTTGACAAAGGCCAGGGGAAGTCCACACTCTTATCCCCCACACACTACAGAAGTCAGTCACAGAGACAGTGAGAGAGAGAGATGATTGACAGTGTTCTCGTCAAAAGGAAGGCTCCTGTCTCGTTGCAGCTGCAAAGAGATTGAAGCTGATAGAGACAGATCTCTCTCTCCTTCTCTCTCTCTCCTCTGAGGGAGCTGGTGGGTAGTAGCGGGGTTCCCGGCGTTCGGAGGCTCCTCTCATCCTCAGGCTGGGAGTGATTGATAACGTAAGCGCTGCTATTTTGGACTAGCGAGTGTCGGAGCAGACAACAGCAACACTGCAGGCAGAAACCAGCCTAGCTCCCATACTAATGAATACCACCCTCTCCACTGCTCTCATCTCTAGAGCTTTTTGATCTCTACCCAAATATGGCCCAGAATATTTTGTGCCCAAGTATGACCAAACCTCACCCATAGTCTGAAGTTTAAAATCCAAATTCTGTCCAAAATTGAGTAACAAATTTCTTTCACAACCCAATTTTGACTCATCAAAATTCTGTCACAATGCAAGTGTCGCCTGACGAAATTTTGTTTGAACGTGAGTGTAACTCAAAAAGCGTTGGCAAATCTGACTCTGTAACCCCACAAAGAACCAGACTGTTGCTTGATAAAATTGTGTCAGAACGTGTCTCAAGCCTGACAAAATTCTATCTAAACCCAACTGTAATACCACAAAATTCTTTCCAAAGCTGCCTTTAACCTGACTATTTTTAAAAAACCTGACAGCAACCCAACAAAGTTATATCCAAATCCAGCTCTTACCCAACAAAACTGTGTCCAAAATGGATGTTAGGCTGACTAAAAATATTTCTGTCCCAACCAAACTGTAACCCAAAAATGTCAAATTCTGACTTTAACCTGACAAAATGTTGTTAAAACCCAACTGTAGCCCAACAAGCCCAACAAATTAAAAACAAACCCAACTGTAATCTGACAAAATGCTGTCCAAATCTGACTGTAGGCCAATAACATTGTTGTCAAAACCAACTGTAACCCCAATAAAATTTTGTCCACAACCTACTGCCACCTGTCAAAATTCTATCCAAACCTGAATATAACCTCATAAAATTGTCCAAAATGTACTGTAAATAAATTTGTCACAACCCAACTGGAACCCAAAAAAAATTGTCATAATCCAACTGTAGCCTGACAATATTTTGTTCAAATTATATAACCTGGAAAACTTTCAACCGAACCTAACTGCAACCTGATAAATTTCTGTCTAATCCCAACTGTTATATCATAAATTTCTGTCCACAATCTGACTTTAACCTGACAAGATTTTGTTCAAACCCAACTGTAGCACAACAAATTTAAACCAAACAAAATTCTGTCCACACCCAACTGCTGACCAATAAAATTCTGTCCTAGTGCCACAACATTTTATCCAACCCCAACTGTGCACCATCAAAATTATGTCCATTCCCACCTGCAACCTGTCAAAATTCTGTCCAAAATTGACTGTAGACAAATTTCTGTTGCAACCCAACTGTAACCCAACAACATTCTGTCACAATCCAACTGTATCCTGAAAATATTTTGTTCACACTGTAACCTGAAACACTTTTAACAAAACCTAACTGCAGCCTGATCAATTTCTGTCCAAACCCAGCTGTAAGACCACAAAATTCTGTCTAAAATTCTAACTGAACCAACTGCAGCCAGACGAAGCTGAGCCAGAACCTGACGGCGGCCCAAACTCTTTTATTCAAGAGTTTTCCAACATTTTTTGACACATCATTGTCTGTTGGTTGCTGAGCCATTATCAACCGCTTTGTTTTTTCATGGGTTTGTTTTTGTTGCGGAGCCATTTTCCTTCACGCTCTTCATGTTTGCCTTTTTGTTTACGTCTGTCAAAGGAAAACGTCTTGGGCACACTGAGCATAAAAAACAGACACACTGTCTACCAACATTATGGCTGGTGGTCCATTAGTTGGCTAAGTCTTTTTTTGGCTGTAATCAAGTTTAGTTAGTTAAGTTAGTGCACAAATAGAACAAAAAATCTGTCCAGACAGAACGTTTGCAAGTGTTTCAGCCATGGTCTCTGAAAAGGTAGTCTTGGTAGCCTTTGCCACGTATGGTGGAGTAATTGTTATTTACATGATCTCTACGTCTTCTTTGGTGCAAATTAAGGATGCTGAGTCAGTGTGCCATACACACACACACACACACACACCAAACAAACACACACACAAATACACACACACACACATACACTGTCTCTTATCTCCTCGGCCTGTTCCGTTGGCCTACATTGCGCACAACGGAAAAAAAGCCTGAATCCTCTTTCATTTGCACACTCATTCTTCTTTCTCTTTCACTTGCACTCTCTCCAGCTCTCTCCCTCTTCCCCTATTCGGTATTAAATGCCATCGGCTCTAATCAGAAACCCCCCCGTCGAGTCCCCCTGCTTTGACTGACACAGCGTTCGGAAGCACACTGGGACTCTGCAAGTGTGTGTGTGTTTCTCTAGGCAGCGTTCCACCCCCCTCCCACACACACTTCCCTCTCTTTCCATCCGGTGCTAATCTCGCTCTCGCTCCTCTCACTCACGATCTCTCGCTCCTGAAAGAGAAAATCCATTTAGTCCGAGAGAATCTCTCTCGCCCTCTTTTCCTCTCTCTCCCTCTCTCCATGCACGCTGCATTTGATTTGAGTTTAACATCCTCAAAACGATGTGCGGATCCTCTGTAGATTTTTGATGGCGTTGGTATAGATGTATATTTTTATTGTGAGCGAAGTCTGCATAGTATTTTTGGACGTTGTTACATGAATAAAATGGAGTTTGTTAAGTCTTAGAGGAACTGAAATGTTGAGTGACAAACTCCGCAAAGCAAGCAGAGGTGCCTGTCCTCTTTTCCTTTGATGAATAACTTGCTGGTCTTCTACTTGCTGGTGGGTACATGACAGATGACATTTTCCAGGGTTGTTTTTCTTGGCAATTCTTCAAGTAGGCATGTTCTGGCTGTGCTCCAATATACCAACTTGTATTCCAACTAACGGCACCCCCAGTGGTCCCTCCATGGTGGGGTTCCAGAATGTCTAGTGTCCTGGTGACCACACATGACACCCCCTTCTCAGAGCCACATCCTTGGCCTCGTCGCAGTGAAGAGACCTGCAAAGAGACCTGGGAAGAGCGCTGCATACTCCTTCCTATGCCACCCACCACACTGTTGACACCAGAGAAGGTGCTGCTTATATGTGCTAAAGCCCCAGTTCTTGGCTTCGGCCATCCACAACGCTCCTGCTCGAAATGGCGCTATAGGGCCCGGTCAGTCAAGCCATAAGGTCACTGGCCACCATTCTCTGGGTGGATTCCACTGCAGAGTCTCACACCACAATATTTATTCCACCATCTTCGCTGTGCTACGTCTTCTCACGCAGTCCTTGGATGGGTACGGTCTCATCCAGTCAGCTAGTGGGCGCTACCGCACTTGCCATTTTTTGTTCCCACTATTTCCTTAACTAGCTGTGTTTGTATGATAAGTCTACATTTGTCTGTTTTGGGAAAGGTCACCTGCTTCTGTGAGCTTTTGAAGTGTTGAGTGCTCTTATCTTAGCTCTTATTCTTGTCCTAACCTAAGTTAAATGTGTCATGTTTACATTTATTTTACAGACAATTTGTATTCGATAAACTTTCTTAAGCTTATATTGTTAGCAACAGGTCAGCTAACTAACCTTCAACATACTTTCTTGATTACTCAGTAATACATTTTGTTAATAATTGCTAGCGTTCGCACTAGAACGTCTGGATATATTCAGGGACATCGGAATCATATCGGTGTTGGCAGATAAAGAATAGCCATCAGACAGATGCTTATACTCCATGTATATTTCTAATTGATAAATGATGACGTATTTACTGTACTTCAGAAGACCTGTACATTTAGGTGATCCAACAGCACTACAATATCTGCATTTTATTCATTTGCTGCATTTGAATCCCCTAGAAATAAATGTTTATTTTTCCCAAATTCTAATCTCAATTTTAACTCAATATGAATGTTAAGGCATTAATATCAGCATCAACAGATGAGATGGTTAAAAATAAAATATAGAATATTTGCATCTGCCCACAATTCCCTTATTTGTGTACCCGTCCTACAATCAGAAACAGTCCATTTAGCATGCTGTAGCTTAGCAACAGATTCTTCTGGTGAAGGTTAGATACAGATGATGTATCCTTTCTGTAGAAAAGAAAACAAATATCTTCAAAATGGTACCTTCACAGGAGAAGCCAAAAACATCCTTAAATTCTAAAGTAAGTTAAATGTAACGTAAAGCAATTTTATTCATTATATTCATTATGTTCATTATAAAATGTTCACACAACATAAAAGTTTGTTTTGTACAACAAACCTGAAGCAATGTAACAATCTAGTACCTAATTTTGGTTGGCATATCACTGGAGTTGGAACAAAACATTGCATCAAAAAGCTCCAAAATGACGTTACAGGAGAAGGAAAAAACCTGCTTCACCTTTAATGTAAATTAAGGGAACCAGAAGTTTTTACAAGTCGTTTTGGGTCATGTCTTTTGGTGCTATCATCACGAAATTTACACACAATGTAAAGGCCAACAGATTCTTTCAAATTATGTCAGAAACTGATAAACGAAAAAAAAAAAGAGATATGAGGTTTTGTTCCGAAAGCAGCATTGTTGTGTGTCTCAGCCCAGTTATGAAAACCTGCTGGACAGCATTTCTTCAGTTCAACTGACGAATTACAGACAATAGTGGCCTGTGATTTCAGATTAGTATAACTTGAGGTCTGCACGGGCATGAAACTGGAGCCTGAACCTGACCCGTACCTGCAGCTTTGAGACCTGACCCGACTCTGCCCGACTAGTACTGCTGAATTCGAAACCCAAAGCTGACCGTAACAGAGATGGATCATCCCAGGGAGTTTTAAATTCCGTGCGGAGATTCAGAGTGTGCAAAATTTATGGCAGCATAAATCTATTAAATCAAATTATTAAACCCAATGTTGTACATGAAAAATCAGCCCAACCCGGCCCAAAACCTGATACTTTGTTGACCTCTGTTGGGCTCGGGTCATGTACCGTAGCTCTAGTGCAGACTGATGCTGCCTTCATGTCTTTGTGGTAGATGGACAACAGCAAACCCGACATTCCAGAATTTTCATTAGACACAACTAAAATTTCTGCCACCACAAAACAGCAGCATTCCCCTGATCACAATGGTGAGCAGAACATTATGTCAAAAGCCCAACATGTGCTATTAATTGCACTGGTGGAACAAACTGGATGTTGTTTTGTTGGGAGCAATGGTTGCCAAACATCTTGTTGTTCCAGACAAACTCAGCATTGTACAACAAAAATTAAATAAACAATAAGCGGCCAAACGTAAAGCCTCATCCACATATATCCTGATATTTATTGAATAGTTTTTTGTCTTCATTTTCAATAAACTCTTTATACCAGCATTTTTGCATTCAAGAAAGCAAAAACAACCCCATGGCATTGCATGCCAGTCCAGGAGGGGGCAATAATATCTTATAAAATGTTACAGTAAACACTTCAATAAAGACAAAGTAATGCACAAAATACAAAAAACACGCTGCACAAAACAATGTTGAAGCAGAGAGCACTGGCTGTGTTTACATAGCAAAACAGATTTTTGCTAATCTGATTCAATACAATCTGATTATAGATTAAGACTGAAGTGTTTATTTGTGCAATATACTCAAAAATCTGATGGAAAATCTCTGTTTACATGCTCAATACAAGTAATCAGATCCAAAATGATGCACATGTGTAGAGAAATACTTAGAGTAGATGTTACCATGACAACCAGCATCACGTGAGTCCAGTCAGAGTGAGATGAGCAGCAGTGAGCAGTGATTGTGTTTTTAACTGCTTTAAAATGACGTCAGACTCAGGAAAACGTCCTTCACATGTCCTTATTAAAGAAGGCCGAGAGGAAGACGTCGTGTTCTGAGACACATAAGCCGGACGTCCGTCCCACCGCCGTCTTTTAAAGATCAGAATATGAACTTCGTCTCCTCTGCAGACCAGTTTCTGCTCCGGCGTGTTGAACGGTATAAACTCTCACTGTGACGCGACGCGCATGCAGAACGGACTTAAACTTTCCGATAGGGAATGTAATCGGATACAGGCATTTACACGGATATTATTCTTCTATTTCTGATTATTTACAGGATTACCCACCTCATTCAATCGGATAGAAACTGTGTCCTGAATGGCCTCGGTCAGACTAGACTATTCTGACTGACGTGTTTACAGGGACATCTTTTCTGATTGAGCTATTAGCCAGATTATTAACGGGTTATTAGGCTGCATGTAAACGTGGCTAATGTGATGGCAGGGTGTTGCAAACACAGTCAGCTTTAATTTTCCATCAACATTTCCCCCGGATTCAAACTCCAGTTCCTGCCAGAAAATAAAAGTTTAAAAAGCAAATGAAAGCCTACAGTTAGCCCTGGGTTTGCTTATGTCACCATGGCTACATCACTGTCTCTATAATATCTACACAGTCCTGATTAGGCAGAGGAATCTTTCTAGTTTTTCCAGCTGGAGTTTTTCTTAAATCAGACTTAATCATCAAGTCATAAACTGATAGAACAGATTCAAAATGTGTATTTCTATCTCTTTTAAAAAGCACAGTTCATTCTGATGCTTCTGCAAATTAATGTATGCACGTTATTATTGCCAAGATCATTAAGGAACCATCTAGTGGTCAGTTCTGCATTTTCATTGAATCAAAGTGCTACAGCAATGTGCTTAGTATGATGTCATTTTCAAAACTCTCCAGCCAGGATAGCATGAGAACAAACACTGCAGTTTTTAGTGACTGAAAAAGTGTTGCTTTCATGTGGACAGAAGACCAAAACACAGAGAAAAAATATGAATAAATATGTGGAAAGTGTAGACGGGCCTAAGAAGACTGAACAGGGCTTTATGTAGTAATCATTTACGAAAATATCCTAAGCTGAACTTTGGCCTTGTTGGAGTCATAAATTGGTCAAAGAGAAAAGAGAGAGACAGAAAAGAGAGAGAGAGAGAGAGAGAGAGAGAGAGAGAGAGGGGGCAAGGGAAGGGGAGAGATAGTGTGTGGGAAAGGGGAGAGCGAGAGAGAGAGAGAGAGAGAGAGAGAGAGAGAGTGTGGCTAGAGAAGTGGAAAATGAGCTAGAGAGAAAGTGAGGGACGGGATGAGAGAGAGAATTTGTTTGCAGAAGGCGAGAGAGATATGGGGACAGAGAGAGAAAAAGAAAAAGAAAGAGAGAGAGTGCAAGGGTAGGGCAGAGAGAGATGGTGTGAGGGAAGAAAGGATATAGAGACAGACAGAGAGAGAGAGAGAGAGAGTGTAGGGAAGGGGAAAATGAGCAAGCGAGATAGCAAGGGAAGGGAAGAGAGAGATTTTGGGGAAGGGGCGATAGATATGGGGGAGAGAAAGAGAGAGAAAAAGAGAGAGAGAGAAAGAGAGAAAGACTGTTAGAGGGAAGGGAGCGGCAGCGCTGTATCGCTTCTCTATATTTTTGTGTGTGTGTGTGTGTGTGTGTGTGTGCGCTCTTGTAGGCTTCTGAGCCCCTAAGGCGTTTTGTTCCCCCTCCCTGAAGCGGCCCCCGGCTTCGCTAATCCTCTTGAGATACACACACACACACACACACACACACAGCGCTCCCAAGGCCCCGAGACGCGCCACGCTGCTCCTTATCTTCACACTCAACCCAGCTCTGCTGCACGCACACTCACACACACACACACACACACACACAGCTCGCACAGCGCAGCCTTTCCCTCCTCACTCACGAGGAAAAAACTCACAGTGCGAGCACGTACACCTAGATGACCTTCTTTTACAACAAATCCAAACACTCCCACTCATTATCTATAAATCATTAATAACTAGATAATAAAGGTGTGTATACAGTTAATAGAATTATTATAGAATTAACATGGGCTCTTTTCAGTTTGTTACTTTGAAAGACTTTCTTTCTAAACAGTTAGGAATGGAGTACACTCTTAGAAACCCTTTTCGAGGCTTCTTTAGTAATAGCCAAACCCCTTTTGGTACCATTTAAAACACATTCTCTATCAATCTGAAGATCCACTTCAGTGTGCGAAGAACCATATAAGCATGAAATGGTTTGATACAGAACCATTGGCTTTTCCAAAGAACTCTTGAAGAACCATCTTTAAGAGCGTAGCTCATGTTTATTTTGTGACTTTTGATAACATTTCTTCTAATTGGTTGGGAATGAGGTAGGTTCTCCACATCCTGCAGCTTTTGAGGACATTCTAATCAGTTGACAGTAGGATACGTTCTCATTTTGTAGATTTGGAGAACGTTCTAATAATATGAAAATGAGGTGGGCTCTGCTCATCGTGTAGCTTAGGAGTACTTTCTTTAAACTCAGTTGAGAATGGGATGGGTTCTCCACATATTGTAGCCTCGGAGGACTTCTTTTTTCATTGGTTGGCAATGAGTCAATAAGTTCCTCCACAGTTGATATCTTTGGAGAACATTCCACCTTATTGGTTGAAAATAGTATAGGTTCTCCATATTGTAGTTCAGCAGGATGTGCTTTGCAGTTGGTTGAAAATGGAGAACGCTCTCCACATTTTGTTGCTTTGTAGGACTGCCTGTTTCATTGGTTGGCAATGAGGCAATGAGTTCTTCATCAGTGGGTCTCTTTGGAGAACTTTCCTTATTGGTTTTGAATGACAAAGGTTCTCCATATTGTAATTCTAAAAGACACTCTTTGTAAATGGATGGGAAGGGAGAAAGTTCTCCACATTTTGTAGCTTTGAAAGACTTCCTTTTCATTGGTTGGCAATGAGGCAATGAGTTCCTCCTCAGTGGGTCTCTTTGGAGAACTATTCCCGTTATTGGTTGGAAATAGGATAGGTTCTCCATATTGTTGTTATGGAGGATGAGCTTTGTAGTTGGTTGGGAACGGAGAAGGTTCTGCACATTTTGTAGTTTTGGAGTTTCCATTTTCATTGGTTGGCAATGAGTTCCTCCTCAATGGGTATCTTTGGTGAACTTTCCTCCTTATTGGTTGGAAATGGGATAGGTTCTCCACATTTTGTAGCATTGGAGGACTTCTTTTTCATTGACTGGTATTAAGGCAATGAGTTTGGAGAAATTTCGCCCTTATTGTTTGGAAATAGGATTGGTTCTCCATATAGCTATTCTGGAGAACAAACTTTGTAATTGTTTGGGAATGAAGTAGGTCACAGTTTGTAGCTTTGGAGGACTTCCATTTTCTTTGTTTGACAAAGAAACAATGAGCTCCTCCACACTGGATAACTTTGGAGACATTTCTTCTCCGTTGGTTGGGAATGGTATGGTCTAATCAGTTGGGAATGTAAGTTCTTCTCACTTTGAAAGAAATATGTTCTTCCCATTTTGTTGAAGGACCTCCTTGGTTAATGCTTGGGAAGGGCAATGTTCCTCTTCAGTAGGTTGCTTTTGAGGATTGCAGATTGGTTGGTTGGGGCCAGTTATGCCTCAATGAGCTCAAGTTCAGCTCCACGTCTGATTTGATGGCTGGCAAGAGGATCAAGTTGTATCTGGAGGAGGAGTTGAAAAGACCCCCTTCAAGTTGGAGGGTTCTGTCTGGGGCACCACATATGAGCTGTGGTAGACCCTGCAGGAGAACTCGACACCTCACTGGCTCAACATAGATCTTCTTCACTGGGTGACGAAAGCTCCTCATTAGGTCAGGTTAGGTTTACAGTACTTCTTGAAGTCGACCTCTTATCACTGGGGTTGCAGGCAGTTCCTTCTTAGTGCTCCGGTTTGGGTGCTGTTCCTTTCATTGGCTGAGCTGGGGTGGAGTTCATCCTCATT
>NC_051235.1:4030000-4060000 GCF_015220715.1 Pygocentrus nattereri
CAGCGAAATACAAACGTAGCAGGAAAAGCACGAACAACAATAAAAGTGATACTAAAATAATGAAATAGGACTTCAGACACGAATGACACAGAAAACTAGTAAAACAAGAAAAAAATCTATGAAACATCTATTTAGATGAGGGTGGCGACGCAGGCAAGTGGGTGCACCTCTGCAGTACGTGCACTTTCAGGTGTGTGTGTGTGTGTGTGTGTGTGTGTGTGCGTGTGCATGAGTAATGTGCCAGCGAGCATCTGAGTCCGCGTTTACTGCCTCCCCGAGCAGCCCAAGACTAACAGCACAGCCCAGCTGATGAATATTTAACAGCTCTGCGTGTGCGTGCGCTCGTGTGCTCTGAGTGGCTAGGATCATTTATTAATGCCGGCTGAGGGAGAGATGAATAGATCGGCTGTGTACACAGAGCCAGGGCAGCTCCGCTCACTGCGGTGTGTGTGTGTGTGGGTTTTAATGTGTGTGTCGTTCCACACAGGCATTCATGCGTCACTGTGTGCCTTTGTCTGTTTGTTTACGCGTGTGTCGGACTCTGCGAGCGTCTATGAGTGTGTATGGCTGGAGCGGCGCTGCCATATATAGACACGCATCCATTATTTATCACTTCATCTAGCATTGATGAAAAGCGGACCGTCACCGGAGCAACCGGGCCCACCGTACACACACACACCGATAAATGATTCGCCCATTGTTTCTTAACAGATTGCATTTGTAGATTCAAACATCATACTGTACCATCCATTCAGACCCATATGTGAACTTTCCCGAATGTTTCTGGTAGCAAAATGGTCTAATTCATCATAGAATTGTGTGTGTGTGTGTGTGTGTGTGTGTGTGTGTGTGTGTGTGTGTGTGCGTATGGGTTCTGCTGTGAGATCGCTGGTGCAGTACAGTGTGTATGTTTTCATGATTCCATTGGCAAAGAGTTTGCAATTGTGTCCATCAAGAGAGCAGCCAAAAGAGACTTTCCACCCCGTGACTCAAAGGCTTCTCGGGCCGGCTGCTCAAGCGTTGCTGTGCTGCAGCTACATGGCTCCCAGGGCTGGCTGCTTAAATAACATTACGCTGTAGCCAGGAGGCTGCCAGGACTGGTGGTGTTCATCTGCATGAGTGACGCTACACCACAGCTACGAAGCTGCTTGGGCTGGTTGCTTCAGTAATGCTAAGCCACAGCTACGAAACTGCTTGGGATGGCTGCTTGAGGAGAGGAATGCAATACCGCATCTACATGGCTGTTTGGGAAGGCTGCTTGAGGAATGCTATGCTGAAGCTATGTGGCTGTTTGGGAAGGCTGCTTGAGGAACGCTACACCACAGCTACATGGCTGTTTGGGAAGGCTGCTTGAGGGACACTGCACTGCAACTACGTGGCTGTTTGGGAAGCCTGCTTGAGAAATGCTTTACCGCAGCTACATTGCTTCCTAAATTTAAATGGTTGGCCATCATAGAGAGGACCCATTTGACCATGCAAAGATCCATTCACAAGGTTCATTTAGTACTTACAACATATGGTTGTAGCATAGGAGGAGACTGTATGACTGTAGGAGGGCATGAACCTCTGAGAACTTGGGCTGGAGTTCTGGGTAGCTTTTGATTAATGCTAGAAGGCTGGACCTCCCATGATGACCAGATAGAGACGAGATAGTAGCAAAAACTTAGCACTTAGCACTTGGTTGGCTATCAGTAAAGCCTCTCTGATCATTGGTTTGTATTATATAGGTGACTTTGTGGCAAGTTTAGTGTACGTTGTACTGGAATTGCAAGTGTAGGAATCTCTAGATTGTATAACCTGAAACAGATTGAACCTACTGAACCTACTGCATACTAAATATGACAAGATGTGAAGTAACGCATGGTTTATGTTTCCATAATATCAGTATTTCAGAAAACAGATCAAGGAGTGGGCGAATGCACAACCAGTCACTATTTATTCAGTAATCACAGTGTCCTTTCTTTAACTTGGGTTTTAACCCACTTATCTTTTGATCACTGCTTATAAGCTCTTATCCTCAAGGTGTTCCAAGAGCACTTACAGCTCAATAGATTGTTAATGTAATTATTAAATAAAGTAATTTACATGTGTATTTGTTACAGCAAAAGTGCCACACTATACTCTATGACAGCTACTATCTTGCAGAACGTGTTTACATGTATGTCAAGAATGTCTGTGTTTTAGACTTCTGCAGGACACTGACTTTTCAAGAACGGGGTTGTGCTAATGTCTTCAGGATTGAGCAGTCCTGGAACTAAACATTACAGTTTAATAGATGTCTGGAAGGACAGCTGGATCTAAACTGCAGGGTCAGAACTGAACAAGGCTTTATGTCTTTATCAGCAGGGTCAGAATTGAACCACGTTGATCTCCAAAAGTCCAGTCAAGGATGTAGATCTCCAGATGCAGGGCCAGAGCTAAACTCGAAAGCTGTAGATCTTTAGGATCAGAATCCAACACAGCAACACTGACTATAGATCTCCACAAATGGGGTCAAACCTAAACTCTCCCAAAGCTGTGGATCTCTAGGAGTAAGGTCAGAACTAAACTCTGCAAGACTTTATAGAACTCAAATCTGACAGGCTGTAGTTCTGCCAGAAAGACTCAGGAGGCAAGAGTAAAGGAGGACCATTTTTATATCCTCAATGGAATTTTACAAGTTGAAAGATAACAATTCAGGATAAATTAAAGAGTCTTTGGCATAGGCCCTGTCCTTAATCCAGTCTTGGATCATCAAGACTCTCACTGATCCTTCCAGAGAGTGATGGCAGGGGTAAGGCCTACCCTGGACAACCAGACAAGGATCCAACTAGTGGTGGTGGGGAGGAAGGAGGGGAACATCAAGATTTTGGCACCTGAGAGCAGCAAAATAGGTTCACAAGTCATTTTAAAAACAGGTGTAGGCCTGTGATTGGTCAAGACCAATGAATGAATGATGTAGCATTAGTGTCTTGGTAGAGCTTTTGCTATGCTTCCATGTCTCTAGGAAATGTGTTACAATCAAAAAAGGCTGCAGATCTCCAGAAGCATGGTCATGTCCAAACTCAGCAAGGCTGTAGAACTACAGACACAGATTCAGAATAAAAGTCTGCAAGACTGTAATTCTCATACACAAGGACTGAACCAAACTCTGCAAGTCTTTAAATCTCCACAAGCATGGTCAGAACCAAATCTCCAGAAATAGGGTTGGATCCAAATTCTAAAAGGCTACTGATCTTCACAAGAAGATGTAAAACGAAACTCTGCAACAGTGTGCATCTTCAGAAACAGTGTCAGAACCCAACTCTGCAAGGCTAAAGACCTCCAGGAGCAGCATTGGTGTGAAAATCGACACAACTGTCGATCTCGAGAAGCAGTATCAGAACCCAACTCTCTAAAACCGTGCATCTTGAGGAACGAGTTCAGAACCAAACTCTGCAAGACCTCAGATCTTCAGCAATGCTAAGCCACAGCTATGAAACTGCTTGGGAAGGCTGCTTGAGGAATGCAATACTGAAGCTATGTGGCTGTTTGGGAAGGCTGCTTGAGGAACGGTGCACTGCAGCTACATGGCTGTTTGGGAAGGCCGCTTGAGGAATGGTGCACTGCAGCTACATGGCTGTTTGGGAAGGCTGCTTGAGGAATGCTTTACCGCAGCTACATTGCTTCCTAAATTTAAATGGTTGGCCATCATAGAGAGGACCCATTTGACCATGCAAAGAACCATTCACAAGGTTCATTGAGTACTTACAACATATGGTTGTAGCATAGGAGGAGACTGTATTACCAGTTGTAATGTTGGTTTTTACCCACTTACTTATCTTTTGATCACTGCTTATAAGCTCTTATCCTCATGGCTTTCCAATAGCACTTACAGCTCAATAGATTGTTAATGTGATTATTAAATAAAGTAATTAACATGTGTGTTTGTTACAGCAAAATTGCCCGTTTGATAAAACACACTTCCACGTCTACTAGCATCTCTATGGGATTCTAATTGTTTGTAAACGCTAACACTGATTCGCATGAACATATTTTGGCCAGTTTGGTATTAGGACATCTCTTCATCTCATAAAATCATAATCAATCAGAGAGCTTGCTTAGATATAGCTACCTAACCTGGGTGTTTCCTGAATGAAATTTTTTGTTCCCAGAAATCATTAGGCCTTATTTGAATACCAACATGGCCCTTCCTCTGTTAATGGTGGACAAGAAAGAAGTCTGGTGCTGTTGAGATGACGAGGCCTAAGCCGCCGATATTATCTTCCTTTTCCCAGGGTGCAGTCACAAACACCTTTACTGCTCTGCGGTACGAAGTGAACACCAGTGGGTTCAACCGCCGTGTGCTAGCTAGGGGACTTTCCCCTTTTTTACCTCAAAGAAAGATGTGTGTTTGTGCGTCTGCGGAGGTGGAGCCGGCCGAGTCATAGCAAAACTGACAGAAGCTGATGAGCAAAAGAGAGAGAGGGAACGGGTGAAAATGAGAAAAAAACAAACGGACGGTGAGCGAGCGAGCGAGAGCGAGCCAAACGAGTGTGCGCGCATGAGTGTGAGCGCATGTGGTTAGCTTTTACTTTCCTCGCTAAGTAATAACTGCCACTTTCAGCACGCCCTCATTTTTCAAAATCTCATCATTTTCCTCGAGCGGGGACCTGCCTGCGTTCTTTTGTGTCGCTCGTGTGCCGGGGTGATAATTGTGCGTTCATAATTTTTTTTCCCTGTGCGTGCGCGTGTGTGTTGCTGAAGACGTGAGATGCATGCGCCGTTACCTTCGTCCCTGGCTTCCAGCGGAGGAGAAAGGAGGGGAAAATGAATTCTTTGTTTGGATCCAGGGTGCTTGCTTTTGCTTATGCTTAAACCTGAAGCAAAGGACCTTTTGCTTTCAAGAGAAATAGCTGATATAGAGGGTCGAGAGAGGGGTCAAGGAGCATGACCTCAACTAACACACCCCCAGCACACAAGCACGCCCACACAGAGCTATAATACCTAACAATAGCCTGGTGCACAGACTCGACATGAATTAAATTTAATCTGATTTATTGCAGATGGCTCCCAGAATCATATGTCAGAAGATGGTAAATGAAGTATTAGTCAGGAGGCGATCCGTACCATGCCCTAGCATGTTTTCTGCCTTTCCTTCAAGTCCTTCATTTGACGAGTGTGATCGCTCCGTACCACACCCTGAGGTTTGGGCACAGCCCAGTTTGACAGTTCGCATCTAGTGTGAATGTTAGCCATGCACGAGCACGGACCTGGAACAGGATGTCAAAGATGCAACCCCCACTTTTAATTTGAGAATATGTGGGATACTGATGGGCCCTTACCTTAGTGATGAATGGGAATTGTAGTCGGCAAGTAATAAAGCAAATTCCTTCCAGTGCCAGCCACCTTCATAAACATCTTATATGTGCAGCACGATTAACCGAAAATCACGTTGCATGATTGGTAAATCTATAAGGCATTTTGGGGGGGGGGGGGGGGGGGGGGGCATATGTTGGCATAGCTGAAACAACTCACATTGTGAAACAAGTTGCATTGTGATGTCATAAGTGTGTTAATTCCTGGAGCCAGGCCAGCAAGCAAGTAGGGATCGGGGACAAGCGAACGGGCACGGTACAAGGCAACCGGGCATAGTGTGAGTTCATCCCTAATGTCTCGCTCTAGGACAACCTAAAACAGTACAGCTACGTGCTGATGTGAGAGTTACCAATGAAAGGACTGTGACTGGCATATACAGTGACTGTGTTATCCACTACTCTGTTTGACTGCTGAGTTATAAGTCTTGAGCCTCGATCTCTGGTGATGCCACAGCCATCTGTGGCTTGAAGTCCAAGCAAGCATAATTGTCCTCACTCTTCCTGGGGGGTAGGGTGTTCGCTGTCTCCTCATCGCTTGGCACAGTTCTAGCCAACACAGGTCTTGCTAGCTGTTACCTGACACGACAGAATTGGAAGTTAGCGTTCTCCTCCGAGCATGATGCACTAAAGTTGTGTTACCAGCAGTTTGAAAAGATGCAGTAGAGCTTCACATGTCTTGTAGGAAGCATTTGCTAGCATTCACCCACCTTGGTAGCATCAAGTGATAGAGGGAGACCTAGCTAGCGTCCCAACACTGTGATTGGTCCTGATCACCATGTTGCTTGTTCTGAGACCTTCCCCTGACTAAAGTGATCTTAATCATCACAATGTTTGTTCCAAGACCTCTCCCTAACTGTGAATGGTCATAATCACAGCGTCATGTGTTGTGACACCTGTCCTGATTGGACGTGATGTTACCATATTGTTTGTTCTGAGACCTCCCCCTAACTGTGATTGGTCCTAATTACCACATTGTTTGTTCTAAGACCTCCTTCTACCTGTGATTGGTCCTTATCACAGTTTTGTTTGCCTTGAAAACTCCCCATGAATCTGATTGGTCCTAATCACCACATTGCTGTGTTCCAAGGCCTCCCTCTGACTGTGATTGGTCTTAATTATAGCATAGTTTGTTCTGAGACCTCCCCTTGACTGTGATTGGTTCTAGTCACAGTGTTGTTTGTTCTGAAAACTCTCCCAACTGCAATTGGTCCTAATCACGATATCGTTTGTTCTGAGACCTCCCCCTGACTGTGATTGGTCCTAATTACCATGTTGTTTGTTCTAAGACCTCCCCCTGAGTCTGATTGGTCCTAATCACAGCTTTGCTGTCCACATGGTGTTTTTCAAAATAAATTTTTTCCTTGCGAAACGCAGCTTGATCAACAGTGGAGACAATATAATACAAACTTACTATACACTTGTGGCACTTGTGCAGTCTGAGGGCGAAAGGGCAGGGGCTCAAGCCCCCCCTGGGGTCTACCTGCGCATGTGCCTTTCTAATAACATAAACAAACCCTGGCTTGAAAAATGCTCCATTGGTTGTTATATTGCCAAAAGCAAAGTCAAGGTCAACAAAATGTACAGTCATTATATTTTCTTGACCTTACATTTTCCTTTTATTTCCTGATTAATGCTTCTTACAAATGTGCAGAGCCTTATTTCGTGAGGTCCGAACAAATTGCAAGTTTATGGCTGCTCTTAACCTGCTCTCCTCGTACAGAGGCTGGTGGTGGTGGTGGTGGTGGTGGCTTCTCATCGCCGAGACGCCCCGTAATACATTTCTGATAAATGATTGTGTTTCAGAGTAATGAATTAGCCCCATTACGCGGATGAGTGGAGCGCAGAAAAGAAGAGGGGACGGACTGTGAGAGGAGAGAGAGAGAGAGGTGGTGGGAGGGTGGCGGGGTTTCATCTTAGTGCAAAGTGTGGTAGGAAATTGTGTGTGCGCACGAGAGCTTGTGGAAAGGAGGCTTTAAAGAAAGAGAGAAGAAAATTTGTGTGAGTGAGTGTGGTCGTGTATTCAGCTCTTCGTGGGGACCAGCCATCTCCAGTGAACATGTCGTTGTGGGGACGTAGAGGGTGCTCGCCACTTTGTCCCTCACAACTGTAGCTTTGATTAGAAAAGGTCAAAGAGGCCAAAGCTGATCTTCGGGCTGCTGAGGTTACGGTTGGGGTTGGGTTAGATGGAACACAGCAGTGTGTACATACACTCTAAAGACCACGGAAAGACCCCACAAGGGCAGTGATACAAACCTGGGAGTGTATTTGTGTGTGCCGCGGCGGGAGGAAGAGGAAGGAGGAGGGATGGTGACAGCCTACGCGCTGAGAGAGCGCATGAGAATGAGGGGAAGAAGGAAAGCGAAGGAGAGAGAGAAAGAGAGCAGTAGAGAGAGAGAGAGCGAGGGAGGGCGGCGGGGACGGCGTGCTGTATGGGAGATTAAGGGGAGCCGTTTTAGCAGAGCAGCGCTGGGCTCCCCCGCTGCGCTCTTTATGAGCCACGCTGCTGCTGCGCTGCGCCTTTCAACTGTGCTGTGGGTTTTTTTCTTTCTTTTTTTCCCCCCTTTCTTCCCGCCGCTTTATTTGATGCTGTACCTGTGCCGTGGCTCTGTGCGGTTATCAGTCAGCTGTGCCCTCATTCTACTTCTATTTTTTGTGTTCTCTTTTTTCTTCAGCGTATTTGGCCTTTGTGGTTCTGCGCTTTGCCCCCAAGACTTTTTCGTGTTCTTCTTGTATCTCTGTGCTGTTTTCACTTTGTTTCCCCTGCCTGTGCTTCTGAGACGTTTTGTTCAGTTCCCTGTTTTCCGGTGTTGCTTTTATTTTGTGATTATTATCTATGTTACACACATCATTCCATGGCCTGTGTGCTGGATATCTCTGTTGTTCTGTCTCTTTGACTTTTTTCACTGTGCTCATTTGGTTCATTTGCAGTTTTGTGCTGGTATCTGTGTTATGACTGTATAGAATACTTAATCTCTGAAAAAATTGTGAAGTAATATCATGTTTTGCTTTGTGTTGTTTCTGTATTGAAATCTCTGTGCTGATTCTCTTTGCATTGCGATACTCTACTGTAATGTATTCAGTAATGTGTTCAGTTCCCTGTGTTGTGATTTTTGTATAGTTTACCTGTGCTGACATATTTATGTGTTCATTCCTGGGCATTACTGCTGTTTACTGTGCCCTTTATCTATATTTCGTCACTATTTCTTTGGACTGTGTCTCGGTTTCTCTATGCTGTCTCATTGTTTCTCTGTACAGTCATCACTGTTTCTCTTTGCTATCTCATTTTTTACCTGGACAGTCTTACTGTTTCTCTATGCTGTCTCATTGTTTCTATATACTGTATGATTGTTTCTCTGTGTTGTCTCTTAGTTTCTCTATGCTGGCTTGCTATTTCTCTGCACTGTCTCATTGTTTCTCTGTGCTGTCTCATTGTTTCTCTGCGCTGTCTCTTAGTTTCTGTATGCTGGCTTGCTATTTCATTGTGCTGCTTCACTGTTTCCCTATGCTTTGTCATTGTTTCTCTGTACAGTCTCACTGTTTCTCTATGCTGTCTCATTGTTTCTCTTTGCTAACTCATTTTTTACCTGGACAGTCTTACTGTTTCTCTATGCTGTCTCATTGTTTCTATATACTGTATGATTGTTTCTCTGTGTTGTCTCTTAGTTTCTCTGTGCTAGCTTGTTATTTCTCTTCACTGTCTCATTGTTTCCCTGTGCTGCTTCACTGTTTTTCTACGCTGCCTCACTGTTTCTTTATGTTGTAACATCATTTCTTTGTACTGTCTCACTGTTTCTCTGTGATGTCTCATTGTTTCTCTGTACAGTCTGACTGTTTCTCTATGTTGTCTCATTTTTTGTCTGTGCAGTCTCCTTGTTTATCTTTGCTGCCCCACTATTTCTCTGTGCCATTCTATTTGTTCTCTGTGTTGTTCCACTGTTTACTACTGTTTCTCTGTGTTGTCTCACTGGACAGTGTCTGTGTTTCTCTGTGCTAACGTGCTGTTTCTTTATGCTGTCCAGCTGTTTCTCTGTGCCATTCTCTCTGTTTTTCTGTGTTGTTCCAGTGTTTATCCATGCTCTACTACTGTTTCTCTGTGCTGTCTCACAGTTTCTCTTTGCTGGGTTGCTATTTCTCTGCACTGCCCTGCTGTTTCTCTGTGTTGTATCACTGCACTATGTCTGTGTTTCTCTGTGCTATATTGCTGCTCCTTAATGCTGTCCAGCTGTTTCTTTCTGCCTTTCTCTTTGTTTCTCTGTGTTGTTTCACTGTTTATCTGCACTCAACTACTGTCTCTCTGTCCTGACTCAGTGTCTTACAATTTTTCTACACTCTGTGTTTTTGCTCTATGCTGTGCTGCATGACTCTACAGCACCTGTCATTTCCCACTTTACTGTGCTTCTCTGTGTGGTCTCACACCACAAACTTTCTTTGTGCAATCTCACTCCTTCAAGATTCTCTGTGCTTTCGCACACTGTGATGTCTGCGCCTGCGTCTGTGTTCATTCAGGATGCGTTAAGAGCTAGACTCGAGGGTCGTCACATCAGAGTCATCCAGCTCGACGCATATACTAACACACACGCGCACACACGCGCACACACACACATATGGAAACAATGGAGCCGACAGCTGTCAGTGGGTGTGATAGTGTGTGTGTGTGTGGGGGGGTGGGGGTCGATGGGGGCCATTTTTACGTGTGCATGTGTGTGTGTGCATTTACACACCATGAGCACAAACAAGTGCGCAAAGTCCCTCGTGTCACAGTGTGACTGTTACACATTAGTGTGTAATGTGTGTGTGTGTGTGTGTGCATGGCTGGATGTCTGTTGCTTAATTTAGCAGGCGGCCAGCTCGGTAAGCTGTGTTTAGAGAGAATAATACGCAGGACCCGAGAGAGAGAGAGAGAGAGAGAGAGAGAGAGAGATAGAGGGGTAGACTGACATTGGGTGAATGAGAGTGCTGTGGTTAGGGAGAGAAAAGGGGTGACAGAGGGGGGAGGCAAAGCGGGGCGGGGTGGAGGAGTGAAAGCAATAAATTTCATTTGTGTTTCCTTTCGCTTGTGGGAGTGAACATGAGAGAGAGAAAGAGAGAGAGAGAGGGTAGGACAGAACAGTGAGAGATACAGAGAGTGAAACGAAACAGTAGGAGAGAGAGAGAGAGAGAGAGAGAGAGAGAGGAAGAGAGAACAGTGAGAAAGAGAGTAAGACAGAACAGTGATAGACACAGAGAGTAAGACAGAACAGTAGAAGGGAAAGAGCGAGAGAGAGAGAGAGAGAGAGAGAGAGAGAGAGAGAGAGAAAGAAAGAGGAATACAGAACAGTGAGAAAGAGGGTAAGACAGAGCAGTGGTGGCAGGGGGGGGGGGCAGAACAGTGTTTGAGAGAGAGACAGAGAGAGAGAGAGAGAGAGAGGGAGAAAGCGACCGAGGGTAAGACAGAACAGTGAGAGAGAGAGAGAGAGAGAGAGAGAGAGAGAGTGGGTAAAACAGAACAGTGAGAGAGAGAGAGAGAGAGAGAGAGTGGGTAAAACAGAACAGTGAGAAAGAGAGAGAAAGAAAGAGGAAGACAGAACAGTGAGAGAGAGAGAGAGAGAGAGAGAGAGAGAGAGGTGGAGAGAAAGAGAGTGAGGGTAAGACAGAACAGTGAGAGAGAGAGAGAGAGACAGAGATGGGGGGGTAAGACTACGGTAAACAGAGAGTAACTTGGAAAGAAAGGCAGAGAGAGAGAAACAACAGTTAAAGAGAGAGACAGAAGAAAAGAGAGAGAGAGCAAAAGGATCGAAAGGTATAGAGAGACGGCAGACAGGAAGAGACAGAAATAGAAAGAGAGAGAGAGAGAGAGAGAGAGAGAGAGACAGAGGGAGGAGAATGAGTGAAAGTGATGCGCCTTCCTTCCTGTCTATGCAGCGTAATTTGTTGATCAGTAAATTCAGGCTGTTAAAACATTGATCAAAGACGCAGAGAACGCCTCGTTTACTGATACACACACACACACCGCAGACGCCTGCGCTCACACACACCAGATGCTGCCTGCTAGCTGTAACGCTCAGTGTGAGAAGAGAAGAGAGAGAACGAGAGAGAGAGAGAAAGGGCCAATGTATATATGGTGAGTACCAAAATGGTGTATGAGCCTAAATGCTCAGTTAACAGGCCATAAGCACAGAAAGAGCAGAGTACACTTCTCCTCCTCATACCAGGAGCGTAGCTAGGAGGGCCTTAGAGGGGATCTGTGCATAATTAACAAACACGACTGTCATGTGCACAGTTAATAAGTGGCCCTGTAGTGTGCACAGTTAGTGGGCGTGGCTATGCACAGTTTGTGATCCACTGCACATTTTGCTCTGTGCTTGTGCTCCTGTGTACATCTGGCGCAGTGTGTGTGTGTGTGTGTGTGTGTGTGTAAAAGTGAAAACCTGCTTAATTCAGGTGTTAAAGTTGCACAGCTTAGGTCCACTGGAGAAACATGAAACTGTCTCCAGTATGGAGACACACACACACACACACACGCACACACACACTCGCACAGCCTTATGCTGCTGATTAGAAAATACATTATTCATAACGAATCTGTGCCCCTGAATGAACAAGACCAGAGTGATGGAGGAGAGAGAGTGAGAGAGAGAGAAAGAGAGAGAGAGCAAGAGAGAGAGTGTGTGTGTGTGTGTGTGTGTGTTTGGATCGGAAATGCTCTTTAGATGTCTCCCGAATGTGGAAATCATTTTAAATAGTCCAATCAAAATGGGGGATATTACATTTACATTCAGCATTTTTTTTTCCTTCCTCTAGAAAAATATTCGTAAAAAAGTGAGACGGAATCTGTCTGGAATGATGAAGGCAAAGTAAACTGATTCAGTTTTAAACGGCACATTTGGCTGAAATGATAAAATAACTATGTGATCCCATGAACATCTACATGTTTAAGCAAAGTGTCAAAATCTCAACATTTTAGTGTCATTTGGAATAATTTATTTTCATTGTTTTTTCTTCTTGGATTGTGTCTAATTAGCCCTTTTTTAACCCAGTTTGTTTCCCAATTTAGTCATGTCTCATAAAACCTCTAGTTACGTTATCACACAGTGATCACATGATGCTACCAGGCTGGGAGGGTGAAGGTCAGCATGGGATTCCTCTAAAGCACCACCACATTTTTTCTAACCGCTGCACATTTTTTCTAATCAATCTTGACTTTTCATTACTTTTCATTACATTACTCTTTATATTGAATTGTCTTTTTGGCTAATTTCATTAGACTTTTTAATATTCTTTTATTAATAATCTTTTTAAACTGAAGCTCAGCCTGTGTGGGCTAAACAAACACACAATCACATTTACAGTATTTCAGAGAAGGCCTGGTGATTTCAGTGAAATAAGTAGTGTAGTAGTGTAATTTTTATTTTATATAATTATCAGCGTTATATTTCAAACCACCCTCATGTTCAAGTAACACTCCTATTTAATTGTTCAAATTTTGGTTGAAAACAAAAGTGTTGCATCTTTAAAATGCCCAACAGCAAATTGTCCACTCAGGACAATTTTCTTCTTGTGGTTTCTAGAGTTCACCAACTGGTTAGGACTTCAGGAGCTGAAATGAAGGTCTAGCGTAACGAGGAACTGAAAGTAGAATCAATCACGTTTACCTGCTTGGGTGTTGGAGCCCTGACTCTTGGACTCAGCCAGCCACAGTGCCAGCGTTTGCTCGAAGCGTTGCTGGAGGGCCTCAAGCTGCTCTGCCAGAAAGTCTTGCTGGCCAGCATCCAGCCATTCTCCAGCCAGGCTCTGCTGCTAAAGCTTGTAACACTGCTTCTTCCATCATCTTTGCTGCTCGTCCTCGCCGCACTGCTTCCTCTTCTGCAATCCTCAGCTTGGCTTTGTTGTTGAGTTCATGGAAGCACCTTTCCTCTCCAGACCACTGGGACCTGCTATCCCACTTCTGACACCAGTGTGGTAATGGCAGAAAATTATGTATGGGAAACATAGTGCCTTAAATCAATGCTGTTTATTGAGCACAGCAGCAGGGCAGACCTGACTCAGAAACACATACACGCAATCTAGACTAGCGTCAACAAAAATTTATGAAAATCGGTAACACAATTTCGAATGGTCCTTTGACAATGATAAATTAACTCTTAACATGGTACCCCTGAATACCAGGGGGTATTTCACACACTGTTTACAGTATTGTGATTACTGCACACTGTAATGCATTACTACTTCGTTACAGCCTCTAACACAGCTTTACTGTAACTAATTGACAGTATGACATCACATTTAGCACTAAAATAACGAAATACAAACATTTTGCAACATTTTCTATTCATGTGGAAATAAGCAGGCAAGTAAAGTGAGTGTACTGCTTTTCTTAGTGCGTGTGTGTGGTGGTGCATGTGGGTGGGAGTGTTTGACCTTTGACCCCGTAATTGACCCCAGCACTCACGCACACGCAGCCTGACATGCAGACATCCACTGCGGCTAATCGCCCGGCAACCTCACCGCCTGCCAATCACTCTCGCATTAATATTCACACCGTGTGTTTGTGTGTGTGTGTGTGTGTGTGTGTGTGTGTGTGTGTGTGCGCGTGTGTCAGCCACTCTGCAGCAGAACGTGGGGGTCCACTGAGACGGAGAGACCCTCGGCTGCCATTAGTCACCTACTGACAGCGCTCACACACACATACATACACACACACACACACATACACACACCCACCCACACACACACTCTTTCACCCGCGTGCCAGTAAACTCAGACGTTCCATGAAGTGTCCAGACGGAGGAATTTTCCGACAAACAGGCACAGCTCGCTCTCTCTCTCTCTCTCTCTCTCTCTCTCTCTCACACACACACACACACACACACATAGCACACACACAGCTTCTCTGCGGGGAAATAATGACATCATGGTCACGGCAGGTTCGCTAGTGGTGTGCGGTTCAGAGAGGAAATACGGCCGTTGGGGTGTGTGTGTGTGTGTGAGTGAGAGAGTGTGAGAGAGAGAGAGAGAGAGAGAGAGAGAGAGAGAGGCTGAAGTGTGAACAAAGTAAAGGCTGTTGTTTATCTATGAGCCTCGCTTTTAGAAAAGCTGTGATGGTGAAAAGTGAAAATGCTAATAAAAACAGAAAGCAGTGATTAGTACATTGTGTTTGACGTGCATTCAGTTGAAAACTGTATAAAAACACAATATTTTATATTATAATATAAACTTCATTGCTAATTTGCTTATTTCAAATTTGATCCTGCAAAACACTCTCCGGGAACAGCCACCCACAGTGTTTGTGAGAAACACCTAGTGTAGACGTTACCATGACAACAAGCATTACATGAGTCATGTCAGAGTGAGATGAGCAGCAGTGAGCAGTGATTGTGTTTTTAACTGCTTTAAAATGATGTCAGACTCAGGAAAACTTCCTTCACGTGTCCTTACTAAAGAAGGCCGAGAGGAAGTCGTCGTGCTCTGAGACGCATAAGCTGGACGTCCGTCCCACCGCCGTCTTTTAAAGATCAGAGCATGAACTTCGTCTCCTCTGCAGACCAGTTTCTGCTCCGCCATGCTGAACTGTATAAACTCTCACTGTGACGCGACGCACATGCAGAACAGACTTAAACTTTCCGATAGGGAATGTAATCGGATACAGACGTTTACACGGATATTATTCTTCTTTTTAACTGATAATTTACAGGATTACCCACCTTGTTCAATCGGATAGAAACTGTATTCCAAATGGCCTCAATCGGACTTTGTTCTGATTGAGGTGTTTACATGGACACGTTCTATTCTGATTGAGCTGTTAGTCAGAACAGATTATGACAAATTATTTTAAACAGATTATTAGGCTGCATATAAATATGGCTACTGATGGGACCTGTGAGGGAACCACCCCAGGTTTAAGAAGCTTACTGCCCCAGTGAGAGTTTAATTGAGAGGTTTAGGACCTTTATTTCTGATTTTAAAGCAAAAAACACATTCTCCATTAATCTGAAGAACCATTGTGCATGCAAAGAACCATTTAGGCATAGTAAGTAAGTAAGTAAGTAAGTAAACATTTATTTATATAGCACTTTTCTAAGCACAGCTACAAAGTGCTTCACAAACAACAAGATAGCATAGAATGGTTCTCATGGTTCTAAATACCACTCCCTTTACTAAAGAACCCTTGAAGAACCATATCTTTTAAGTGTGTACTACGATACAAATTTGTTCACTCTCAAAATCAAAGGTACTAAACTGTCACTGAGGTGGTTCCCATCTTGTCACTGGGGTGGTCCAATCAAGGGGTCCATCTCAATGCCTTTAGTCAGGGAACATAACTGAACCATAATCCACTGAAATGATCTGTTCTAAGCTGGACTGACTCCACACACCCCGCCTCGCCTCCAGGCTTTTACTCTACTGATCTGTTTTAAAACACTCAGTTATGAAAAGGTACAAATATTAACTTTTCACCTGGAAAAACTGATGTAAGGTTCACAACCAGACCTTAAAACCACTGCTGGAGCTTTGAGGGAACATTTACATTGTTTGTACCTTGAGTCCAAATGTACCTCCACAGAACCTTCATTTCTAACAGTGTATGTTCTGTAGTTATAAGAGTGAGGAACTGAAATGCGGTCCTTTTATGTCTCATTTCCACTGTTCAGTTTCATATTTAATAACAGTGACCTTTGGTCTCTGAAAGTGACGTACAGTCAGCCGAAGTGTTGGTCAGCGCGAGTCTGTTATCTTTCAGGCTTCTGATGTTCTGACGTGGGAAAACACACAGACATACACACACACTCAAAATCCCTTCTCTACCACTGAACTCTGATCTTCCTGGAACTCGAGCCAACAGAAGAATCACTGATCATTTCTTTCGTCTGTCTGACTGAGTGAGTGAGAGCGAAAGAAAAAGAGAGGGTGTGAATGAGAGATGGGAAAGAGGAGGGGAAAAACAGAGAGGAAGAGCAAAGAGATCGAAAGGGTGATTGAGGAGAAATTGTATGAGAGATCATTATGACTTTCTTTATTAGTACTGTTATTGTTATTATTGTTATTATTAATAACCGTATGACATCTATTACTTTCACCGAATATTTTCAATTATTAACGTAAACTTTATTATACTCAATAATCCGATCACAATCAGATTTCTGCAGTTATCTGATTATTCAAATGGTCATGTAAACAGCACACTCTGATTTCTTAGATCAGAGTAAGGTCTAGAAATCTGATAAAGAGGGCAGATTTTAGCTCAGTAATCAGATTTCCCAGCGCATGTGAGCTCTTACTCTGATTTCTTTCAGATTTCTCAGTCTGTGAATGCGCGAAAACAGACTGCGGTACCAGAAATAAGCGAGCAGAGTCACCTTGAGATGCAGCAAAACACTTTTTGGAACGTCTCTGAAACTTGACAAAGTGAGGGGTTTAAATATTCTTCAGCTTCTAGATGATGTACAGTACTGCATGTTCATATTTTCAGGTAAAGTGGCGCAATGTTAAAAAAAAAAAAGCATGAAGTTTGAGTTTTACGTTTATGTTGCATCTTCTTCTGAGTTTATCGGCTGGTTGCAAAGCAGAAATCTGATTACTGTCTGATTCATGTAGAGCTGGACTTTCCCCAGTATCTGATTATTCAAACTGTTCATATGTGTAATAATAATAATTGTGTGTGTCAAAATAAAATAATTTTAACTGCTTTATACTAGATGTTTCCTATTTATTATCACAGTCACTGCCACTTTACTATATTCATAAGTACTTAAATCTCGTCTATATACAGCAAATTTCTCTTTATCTTGGTTTTAAATTATTCAAGTGTTTATTCTTTTACATAAATGGTTACAACTGTAACAACTGCAATTTCCCTCTGGGGAAAGGATTCGGATTCAGATTCTGATTCTGATTCAAGTGCATGTAAACGTGTTGATTGGATTACAGACAAAAGCTGATTTTCTTCAGGTATCAGATTAGTAAGTGCATGTAAACACTCTCACTGTCGATATCGACAGAGCTCACAAACGCATGCATGACATACGCAGTCGCACACTCTAATATTTTGTTCAGCTTTGATTAGGGTGTGCAATCTGCATGGCATTGTTTTGACAACGTTATGCTTTCCGTCCCGTCCAGACCGTCTCAGACTGGCTGAGATCTTGTTATTATGACAGGAGCATCAAACCACTCCAAGTCTTCCCCAGCACTTCCCAAACACTTTTGCCCAGTTCCATTTCTTATTTTTACTCCTACCCCTTGTTTTTGAGAGTCATATTGCCCCTTGAAACTGAGCTACAGGGCAGTGGTTGAAATTTTCCTTATGAAATTGGACAAAATAAAAAACAACATGACTTCATTAACGGCTACTAGCGCCGCTCTGTAGGCGACCCTGCTCGTCTGCAGGGACAGCAGAGGACGGGAAAGTTCAGCTCCTCACTGCTGGGCTTTAGTTACATTTTAGGGAATCATATGATTTCAAAGAGGGGGGCAATTATTTATCACCCACCCCTAATTCTTCATATGAAGCTGAAGTCAGATATTCACCAGATTCTTGTTTGAATTTTCCCTTTAAATGGATCAGTTACATTCTGGTGCTTCAGGTGTCAGAACTTCTGGACTTTTTAAGGTGGAATGAGAAATTTAGGTAACTAGTTGCTGAGACGTCAGCATGTTACTAGTGATTTTTATGCATATTATGAAGAAAAGGACCATAATACATTGAAATGACATTAAACTAGAAAATACAATGGTTTTTGTAATTTTTAACAGAGGAAATTCTCACATTTGTGAGTTTCTATGGCCTCTTGTTCAGCCGTTTTGCTAGTTTTTTTATTTGGAGTCTTTGAAAAACCTCCGTTTGGAGTCCTAACACTTTGCCCTGCCCCTCTACCTCAACAAGAATCAGGACACCCTACCCCTAGACATGAACATGCAAAGGGAAGGGCTAAGGGCTAAGTGGTAAGGCCAAGGGGTGAAATGGGATTGGGCCTTTTAATAGGGTTAAGGTCACAACCAATTCATGTGTGGAAATCATTCTTCATGCCCCCTGAACCCCTCTTACACAATTTCAGCCAGTTGAATCTTGGCATTGACGTTCTGGGATATGCCCGTGCCATCTGGGAAGATTATATACACTGATGGGATAACCTGGTCATTCAGTACATTCATCGGCGGTACAGCAACCAAGACCCCAACACGTTATGACAGCCCCCTTGAAGTTAGCCTACTTTACTCTGAAATACTGTGAGTTTACTGTTGTAACTTCACAGCATTCTAATCAAAATATTATGACTATCTTAAAAAAAATCACTTTTTTAAATATTAGAACTTTTTCTCAAAATATTACAATTTTATTTTCAAATCTATTGTTTTTCGGATGTCCAACGATGTTGTGTTAACGGCAGTTTGGGAAGATGCGGTGGAGCTTCACAGGACTCAAAGGAATCCTGTGCTAGCTTTCACCCTCCTAGCACTAGTGGTATTGTGTTATAGGGGGAGACCTAACTAGTGAGTGGAATTGGATACGAGCAAATTTGGGAGAAAATTGGGAAAAATCCCAACAAACAAACAAATAATTAAATAAATAGTGGCAGCATTCAAGGCTGGCACTTTGCTCTAGCTTTAACACAAAACTGCTTGGAGTGTGAATCGGGGAGAGAGTAGGGGGCACTGTGACACTTACTGTCCACAATAATAGAATAAAATAGAATTGCGAACCGTTAGACAACTGTGTTTTGCGCACAGAGGAATTAGACCTCCGCATTTAACCCTTCCCTGCAGTGAAACACCCACATACATTGCACACTAGTGAACACATACACTAGGGGGCAGTGAGCACACTTGCTCAGAGTGGTGGGCAGCCCTATCCACCGTGCTGGGGGAGCAGTTGGGAGTTAGGTGTCTTGCTCAAGGGCACTTCAGTCACATGCTGTCGGCTCAGGGAATTGAACCAGCGACTGTCCAGTCACAAGGCTGGTTCCCTCATCACAGCTGCATCAAATAAAGACACCAAAGCAAACTACAGTTGGACATGCTAAACTGTCCCTAGGTGTGAGTGTGTGTGTGTCTGCGTATGTCTGTCTCTCTATCCTGCGGGCTGGACTGGCGACCTGTCCAGCGTGCATCCTGCCTTCCGCCCAATGACAGCTGAGATAGGCTCCGGCACCCCCATGACCCTAAAGGAGAAGCGGCTTAGAAGAGGTGTGTGTGTGTGTGTGTGTGTGTGTGTGTGTGTGTGTGTGTGTGTGTGTGTGTGTGTGTGTGTGTGTGTGAGATGCATGCATTTCTTGGCTGAACATATATATGTCAAATAGATTGAGTTACATTGAGAGAGGAGAAACAGTGAAAGAAGGTGGAGAGAGAAAAAATAAGCACAGAGCAAAAGAGAGGGAAATAAGGAGGGAAAGAAGAAGAGAGAGCAAGAGACAGAGAGAGAGATTGAAAGAATAAGGAAGAGTGTGATCAGAAAGAGCAAAAGAGAAAGAGAGAGATAGAGAGAAAGAAAGACAAGAGAAGGTGGAAGAGAGGGAGAGAGAGAGAGAGAGGGTGTTACAGTTGACGCTGGGTCACCTTTCTTAGGCTGTATGACATTTTAAGAGCACCAATTAATCCAGCAGCGCGCACACACACACACACACACACACACACACACACACACACTCATACACACACTTTTGAGGACAGAGTGACTCGTGGCCTAGCGTACACACTTACACTCACCTGAGTCATCAAAAGGCTGAACTCGGAGGACGGATAATAATTGGATAAGCACAAATACAAAACACACACACACACAGACACACACACACACACACACACACACAGACAGACACACAGTGTCCTTTTAGCTTTTTCCCAAGCCAACTACGATTTCTCCATATAATCATAATCCCAGTTTGGATTCCCATAACCCCCATGAATCAGCCAGTGAGTTAAATCTAGCAGTTCTTGGATATTGTCTAAGTCCTGTACACTCAGTCCACCCAGCCAAGCAATCAATATAAGGGCTACAATGTAAGCCCAAATTACAACGTTCAAGCCAATCCTTTGGCGTTTCCCCTGTTTTAGGTTTAACATAACTAACACCCGACTCCATGGTTCACAGGCAGTACTTTAAACGGTGAATAAACACACACAAAACAAAACACAGACAAGAATGAAAACACACAAGGCACAAAAATGACAACAATGAATAACTCGAAGAAGGGAGGCTTCAGTTTCACAAACACCGCATGTACTCAGCTTAACCCAGGCACGAAAACCAGTCCAATTCGGACAACACAAACTAACCTCTCCTGCACGGGGCGGAATAACCAGCCTGCCCATGTCAAGAGAAACTCTACTGCTCCACTTACAGCGGAGGCTTCTTATTCCTTTATAGGGTTATGTAATACATTTAAACATTAACCATGAGATGCTGTGCGATTAATAAGACAGAAAAACTAACAACAAAAAAACAACAGTATCAAACAACACAGCATCCCACTTCTGACACCAGGTTGTTGGAACCGTTTGATGTTTTTAGGTTCTATGGTTCGACCTCAATACCAAAGCTGTGAACTTAGCAAGAAGCCCTCCATCCTCCTGAGAGTCCACCTGGCTGGGGGAAACTCAAATGACCACAGAGACTAGGTCTGTACTTAGAAGGCTTTTCCCGTTTTTTGATCAGAACAGCAGGGCTTATATACACACAAATGGCATGACCATTGCGTGATATATATAAAATAGAGAGAGAGGACTGGATGAAATACAGTTATAGGTGGACAAGGGCTCCCAAGGACATTTATGATGTTCGGGTACATGGAGCCTAAACAACAGATAATTGTTAGAACATTGCTGATCGGATATCATCGTCACAATGAGCTACAACCAACCATATGAATGCACAGAAATAAGCTGAGGCCTCTGTGTGACACAGGCCTGAATTCCATAGGTCATGTTATAATCATGATCAATTGTGCATTGATCAGTATGCACTTATATTAGGATCTAAAAGAAAGGGAAAGAGCATGTTCTGATTGACTGGACTTTTTGCTCAAAGTGAACACACGTTGTTTTTTGCATGCAATTTTAATAAGAGTTTATGGTTTCTGTAATAGCTACAAAATATTAGCCCATATTGTGCAGCCATATAACATATCTGGACCATTTAACTGAAATAGTTCAGTAACAGGTAAAAATATAAGTCAGTATTTAAATAACTAGTGTTTTCAAGTTCTGCTCAAAATGAGCTAAAATTGTCACTACAGAAATAGTCGCTACTGAAACACCCGGTAAAATTTCGTGTTTTGGTTCATTTTTCTAGTGATGAAATGGAACAGTCAGTGATTTGAGGTAGAGAGTCACTCAGAGCAACATGAGTTTAGTCAGTTAACGTGTGAGGTGTGTGTTGAGCTCAGAGCTGAGCTGAGTCAGTACAGTGATCTATACACACTGCATCGTCTAATGGGCAGTGCAGGTTTATCTGAGCGTGTGTGGACGGACAGCAGCTGGACTGTGAATATCTCTGTTCTGGGTGTCAGGCTGCTCTGTGGTGGGCCTCAGTATGTATGTGTGTAAGGGGAGCAGCACAGTGAGCGCTGATCTGCGGGAAAACTGTGTGTGTGTGTGTGTGTGTGTGTGTGTGTGTGTGTGTGTGTGTGTGTGTGTGTGTGTGTATAAAAGTGTCTGTGTGTGTCCCGGGGGTGGTGCTGCCTGCCAGGCGGTGTCACACCCTCTGATTGACAGCTGTGATAAACAGAGAGACAGAAACAAACACTGTGTGTGTGTGTGTGTGTGTGTGTGTGTGTGTGTGTGTGTGTGTGTGTGTGTGTGTGTGTGAGAGAGAACAATGTACGTCACATTCCCCTGTTGGTCTCATATCAGTCAGAGAGAGAGAGAGAGATGGAAACAAATAGAGAAATGGAAGAGAGAAATAGAGATGGAGAGAGAGACAAAGAGAGAGCAATGGAGAGAAATAAAAAGAGATTGAGAGAAACTGAGAAAGAGAAGAAGACGTGCAGAGAGAGGGGAGAGACAGAGATGGACAGAAAAAGAGATGAGAAGAAGAGAGTGAGAGCGAGAAACAGATGGAGAGAGTAATGGAGAGACGGGAGGAAGAGAGAGAGATGGTGACAGAGATATGGGAGAGGGAGAGAGTTGGAGAGAGAAATATAGAGATGGAGAGAAAGAGTGAGAATGAGAAAGGGAGAGAAATACAGATGAAGAGAGAGAGGGATAAAAGGAGAAAAAGAAGGAAATGAAAGATGGGGAGATAAACAGAGATAGAAGAGAGACAAGAAAGAGAAGAGAAATAAGGAGAAAGCGGGAATAACGAGTGACACATGGAAACAGGGAAGACTGATGCTTTCCTTCCCACTTTCTGACACGCAGGTTTGCAGTCGCACCTCGACATGTCTGACTGACATGGATGGCAGCTCAGCACCTGAAGCTCAACCCTAGCCAGATTGAGCTGCTACTCATCACTGCAGCTACAGGTCCTCATCATGATCTCGCCGTCTCATTCGAGAACTCTCCGATTGCTCTGTCTGAAGACGTAAGAAGTCTTGGTGATTCTGGACGACCAGTTATCGCTCTCACCTCACATCGTGAACCTGACTCGGTCATACAGGTTTCTCCTGTACAACATCCAGAGGATTCAGCCCTTCCTCACTCAAGAGTCTGGCCTGGTGCCCGTTTGGTCTCATATCATCTCAAGGCTTGGCTATCACAACTCGCTCTTGGCTGGTCTTCCTATGCGGCCATCGGGCCCCTGAAACTCATCCGGAACACAGCAGCACGGCTCGTCTTCAATCTTCCCAAGTTGAGTCACGTCACTTCACTGCTGAGATTCCTTCACTGGCTTCCTGTAGCCGCATCAGATTTAATACCCTGATACCTACAAACCCGAAAATGGACCAGCCCCTCCCGACCTGATGGTCAAAACTCAAACCGTACCTCGAGCCCTTCGAGCTTTAAGTACAGTTTGGCTCGACCCGGCATCCGTTTTCTCTGTCCTGGTGGTAAACTCCCACTGGCTGTCCGAACAGCTGAGTGTCTCACAGTCTTCGTGAGACTGAGGACACTTCTCTTTTTACAGCACTTAAGTGAGCATTAAGTTACTTAAGTACTTACTGAAATGTATTATATTGCATCATGTTTAATTCGGTTCCTTTTTCTCTGGGTCTGCTAAATGAAGTAAATGTAAAGAATCAGAGAGAGAGAGAGAGAGAGAGACTGCATAAATAAAAGACAGAAGGACACAAACAGAAGGGTGAGAGAAAAAGAGCAAAACAGTGCGAGATGGAGAGAAGAGAGAAAGAAACGCCCAGAAAGGGGAAAGACAGAAGAAAGGGTGAGAGAGAATGGAGGAAAGGGAAAATAAACAGAGCATGAAAAGAGAGAAGACAAAATAGAGAGAAATGAGGCTGAAGAGATGGCAAATGAGAAGAAGAGAGAGAGAGAGAGAGAATAAAGAATTAAAAAAAGAATTAGAAAAAAGGAAAATTCAGAGAGAAAAAGGCCAAAAGAGAGTAGGAATGAGGGAAAGGAGACTGCAACTGAAAAATCAAGAAAAAGAGAAAGAAAGAAAGGAGAGCAAGAGAAATGGAAAGAAGGAAAGAGTAAAGCATTGAGAGAAAGAGACATTAGAGAGAAAGAAAGAGAAAGAGAGTGTGGGAGTTAGACTGAGAGAGGGGGAGGGAAGGAGATCGGTGGGCAGAGGTGGAGAGGGAGCAAGTGCGTGATAGAGTGACGCTCTGGGTGCAGGGGGGCGGTGCTGACTGCTGTTCACCTGCAGGCAGAGAGAGGAAGGTTCTCCCCCTGGACCCTCAGCGCTGATGCCACACACTCCCTCCGCCTCTGCGTCGGTGCCTCCGCTGAGCCTCTGCGCTGCAGAGCTATTACAGCGGCCTATTTCACAGTAAGATGATCCACAAAGTAAACAATCATAAAAAGTAATTGTTTGAGGTTTTCAGACTTGATGTAAATGGTTATCATATGGAAACCCTCAGCTCATAATGACATAATGGCAAAATAATTATGCAAACAATCATCACTTCTCTACGTTAACTGAGAACAGTGTGGAAAGCTGCGGATCAATCAGAGAGACGTGAGACCGCACACATGGGGAAGTGATGCCAGGTCTCTGTCCAGCACGCTATCACTACACCATGTCATATCTCTCCAAGAGAAGGAGCCCAGCGTCCGTCCCCGAGGCAGGAAGGTATGGCCCGAACCCTGAACACCACCGAGGGGTGCGAGTGACGGCAGGAGAAGGAGGCTAGCTGTGAGAGAGAAGAGGACAACGACAATGGCTAGGAGAGGCACAAAGGCAGGTCCCAAACTGCGCTGCCCAGGCCCTGCCTCCTGTTCTGCAGCAAGGCCACCAGACTAAAGAGTTCATTGCTTCGCCTCCCCATCACCAGCCCCATTCCTCAACTCAGCTACCAGGATCAAACATGAGGTAGGGTCCAGCGGCCTCGCTGTGGAACAGGAGGCAGGGTCTAGGTGGCGGAGTTTGGGACTTCATGCCTCTCGAGGTCATTGTCATTGTCTGGCCATTGTCCTACTTTTCCCATCACCACATGTGTCCCTCTTTTCTGTCCGCATTTCGCTAGTGTTTGGCACTTGGGCCCCACCTTCCCTTCGTCTCTCGGGGCTGTCATTGGGGCCCAGGGTATGGACACAGGACACATTCTTAATTTTAAGTAATTTTGAGTAAATTCGCTGCTTGGAAAATGTTGAGCAAAAACAACAGTCAGCCACCACCTTTGCCATCAGTGGGACAACAAGCCATCTTACCACGACTGCTGCGTTCCACAGCTAAAGCCGTCTTACCACGACTGCTGCGTTCCACACAGCTAAAGCCGTCTTACCATGACTGCTGCGTTCCACACAGCTAAAGCCGTCTTACCACGACTGCTGCGTTCCACAGCTAAAGCCGTCTTACCACGACTGCTGCGTTCCACACAGCTAAAGCCGTCTTACCACGACTGCTGCGTTCCACAGCTAAAGCTGTCTTACCACGACTGCTGCGTTCCACACAGCTAAAGCCGTCTTACCACGACTGCTGCGTTCCACAGCTAAAGCCGTCTTACCACGACTGCTGCGTTCCACAGCTAAAGCCGTCTTACCTCGACTGCTGCGTTCCACAGCTAAAGCCGTCTTACCACGACTGCTGGGTTCCACACAGCTAAAGCCGTCTTACCACGACTGCTGCGTTCCACACAGCGAAAGCCGTCTTACCTCGACTGCTGCGTTCCACAGCTAAAGCCGTCTTACCTCGACTGCTGCGTTCCACACAGCTAAAGCCGTCTTACCTCGACTGCTGCGTTCCACACAGCTAAAGCCGTCTTACCATGACTGCTGCGTTCCATACAGCTAAAGCCGTCTTACCTCGAGCTTTAGCTAGGAAACACAGCGGTCATGTTAAGATAGCTTTAGCTAGGAAACGCAGCGGTCGCGTTAAGACAGCTTTAGCTAGGAAACGCAGCGGTCATGTTAAGACAGCTTTAGCTAGGAAACGCAGCGGTCGCGTTAAGATAGCTTTAGCTAGGAAACGCAGCGGTCATGTTAAGACAGCTTTAGCTAGGAAACGCAGCGGTCGCGTTAAGATAGCTTTAGCTAGGAAACGCAGCGGTCATGCTAAGACCACTAGGAAACGCAGCGGTCATGTTAAGATACTTTTAGCTAGGAAACGCAGCGGTCAAGTTAAGATAGCTTTAGCTAGGAAACGCAGCGGTCAAGTTAAGATACTTTTAGCTAGGAAACACAGCGGTCATGTTAAGATAGTTTTAGCTAGGAAACGCAGCGGTCATGTTAAGATAGATTTAGCTAGGAAAAGCAGCGGTCATGTTAAGATAGCTTTAGCTAGGAAAAGCAGCGGTCATGTTAAGATAGCTTTAGCTAGGAAACGCAGCGGTCATGTTAAGATAGTTTTAGCTAGGAAACGCAGCGGTCATGTTAAGATAGCTTTAGCTAGGAAAAGCAGCGGTCATGTTAAGTAGCTTTAGCTAGGAAACACAGCGGTCATGTTAAGATAGCTTTAGCTAGGAAACGCAGCGGTCATGTTAAGTAGCTTTAGCTAGGAAAAGCAGCGGTCATTTTAAGATAGTTTTAGCTAGGAAACGCAGCGGTCATGTTAAGATAGTTTTAGCTAGGAAACGCAGCGGTCATGTTAAGATAGCTTTAGCTAGGAAACGCAGCGGTCATGTTAAGATAGCTTTAGCTAGGAAACGCAGCGGTCATGTTAAGATAGCTTTAGCTAGGAAAAGCAGCGGTCAGGTTAAGTAGCTTTAGCTAGGAAACGCAGCGGTCATGTTAAGATAGCTTTAGCTAGGAAACGCAGCGGTCATGTTAAGTAGCTTTAGCTAGGAAAAGCAGCGGTCATTTTAAGATAGTTTTAGCTAGGAAACGCAGCGGTCATGTTAAGATAGTTTTAGCTAGGAAACGCAGCGGTCATGTTAAGATAGCTTTAGCTAGGAAACGCAGCGGTCATTTTAAGATAGCTTTAGCTAGGAAACGCAGCGGTCATTTTAAGATAGTTTTAGCTAGGAAACGCAGCGGTCATGTTAAGATAGTTTTAGCTAGGAAACGCAGCGGTCATGTTAAGATAGCTTTAGCTAGGAAACGCAGCGGTCATTTTAAGATAGCTTTAGCTAGGAAACGCAGCGGTCATTTTAAGATAGTTTTAGCTAGGAAACGCAGCGGTCATGTTAAGATAGTTTTAGCTAGGAAACGCAGCGGTCATGTTAAGATAGCTTTAGCTAGGAAACGCAGCGGTCATTTTAAGATAGTTTTAGCTAGGAAACGCAGCGGTCATGTTAAGATAGTTTTAGCTAGGAAACGCAGCGGTCATGTTAAGATAGCTTTAGCTAGGAAAAGCAGCGGTCATGTTAAGATAGCTTTAGCTAGGAAACGCAGCGGTCATGTTAAGATAGTTTTAGCTAGGAAACGCAGCGGTCATGTTAAGATAGCTTTAGCTAGGAAAAGCAGCGGTCATGTTAAGTAGCTTTAGCTAGGAAACACAGCGGTCATGTTAAGATAGCTTTAGCTAGGAAACGCAGCGGTCATGTTAAGTAGCTTTAGCTAGGAAAAGCAGCGGTCATTTTAAGATAGTTTTAGCTAGGAAACGCAGCGGTCATGTTAAGATAGTTTTAGCTAGGAAACGCAGCCGTCATGTTAAGATAGCTTTAGCTAGGAAACGCAGCGGTGATGTTAAGTAGCTTTAGCTAGGAAAAGCAGCGGTCATTTTAAGATAGTTTTAGCTAGGAAATGCAGCGGTCATGTTAAGATAGCTTTAGCTAGGAAACGCAGCGGTCATGTTAAGATAGCTTTAGCTAGGAAACGCAGCGGTCATGTTAAGATAGTTTTAGCTAGGAAACGCAGCGGTCATGTTAAGATAGCTTTAGCTAGGAAAAGCAGCGGTCAGGTTAAGTAGCTTTAGCTAGGAAACGCAGCGGTCATGTTAAGATAGCTTTAGCTAGGAAACGCAGCGGTCATGTTAAGTAGCTTTAGCTAGGAAAAGCAGCGGTCATTTTAAGATAGTTTTAGCTAGGAAACGCAGCGGTCATGTTAAGATAGTTTTAGCTAGGAAACGCAGCGGTCATGTTAAGATAGCTTTAGCTAGGAAACGCAGCGGTCATTTTAAGATAGCTTTAGCTAGGAAACGCAGCGGTCATTTTAAGATAGTTTTAGCTAGGAAACGCAGCGGTCATGTTAAGATAGTTTTAGCTAGGAAACGCAGCGGTCATGTTAAGATAGCTTTAGCTAGGAAACGCAGCGGTCATTTTAAGATAGCTTTAGCTAGGAAACGCAGCGGTCATTTTAAGATAGTTTTAGCTAGGAAAAGCGGCGGTCATGTTAAGATAGCTTTAGCTAGATAGCTTTAGCTAGGAAACGCAGCGGTCATTTTAAGATAGTTTTAGCTAGGAAACGCAGAGGTCATGTTAAGATAGTTTTAGCTAGGAAAAGCGGCGGTCATGTTAAGATAGCTTTAGCTAGGAAAAGCGGCGGTCATATTAAGATAGCTTTAGCTAGGAAAAGCAGCGGTCATGTTAAGATAGCTTTAGCTAGGAAACGCAGAGGTCATGTTAAGATAGCTTTAGCTAGGAAAAGCAGCGGTCATGTTAAGTAGCTTTAGCTAGGAAACGCAGCGGTCATGTTAAGTAGCTTTAGCTAGGAAACGCAGCGGTCATGTTAAGTAGCTTTAGCTAGGAAACGCAGCGGTCATGTTAAGTAGCTTTAGCTAGGAAACGCAGCGGTCATGTTAAGTAGCTTTAGCTAGGAAAAGCAGCGGTCATGTTAAGATAGCTTTAGCTAGGAAACGCAGCGGTCATGTTAAGATAGCTTTAGCTAGGAAACGCAGCGGTCATGTTAAGATAGTTTTAGCTAGGAAACGCAGCGGTCATGTTAAGATAGCTTTAGCTAGGAAACACAGCGGTCATGTTAAGATAGCTTTAGCTAGGAAACGCAGCCGTCATGTTAAGATAGTTTTAGCTAGGAAACGCAGCGGTCATGCTAAGATAGCTTTAGCTAGGAAACACAGCGGTCATGTTAAGATAGTTTTAGCTAGGAAACGCAGCGGTCATGCTAAGATAGCTTTAGCTAGGAAACACAGCGGTCATGTTAAGATAGCTTTAGCTAGGAAACGCAGCCGTCATGTTAAGATAGCTTTAGCTAGGAAACGCAGCGGTGATGTTAAGTAGCTTTAGCTAGGAAACGCAGCTGTCATGTTAAGATAGCTTTAGCTAGGAAACGCAGCCGTCATGTTAAGATAGCTTTAGCTAGGAAACGCAGCGGTCATGTTAAGATAGCTTTAGGAAACGCAGCGGTCATGTTAAGATAGCTTTAGGAAACGCAGCGGTCATGTTAAGATAGTTTTTGGGAAACGCAGCGGTCATGTTAAGATAGTTTTAGCTAGGAAACGCAGCGGTCATGTTAAGATAGTTTTAGCTAGGAAACGCAGCGGTCACGTTAAGATAGTTTTAGCTAGGAAACGCAGCGGTCATGTTAAGATAGCTTTAGGAAACGCAGCGGTCATGTTAAGATAGTTTTAGCTAGGAAACGCAGCGGTCATGTTAAGATAGTTTTAGCTAGGAAACGCAGCGGTCATGTTAAGATAGATTTAGCTAGGAAACGCAGCGGTCACGTTAAGATAGCTTTAGCTAGGAAACGCAGCGGTCATGTTAAGATAGCTTTAGCTAGGAAACGCAGCGGTCATGTTAAGATAGATTTAGCTAGGAAACGCAGCGGTCACGTTAAGATAGTTTTAGCTAGGAAACGCAGCGGTCATGTTAAGATAGATTTAGCTAGGAAACGCAGCGGTCATGTTAAGATAGCTTTAGCTAGGAAACACAGCGGTCATGTTAAGATAGCTTTAGGAAACGCAGCGGTCATGTTAAGATAGATTTAGCTAGGAAACGCAGCGGTCACGTTAAGATAGTTTTAGCTAGGAAACGCAGCGGTCATGTTAAGATAGATTTAGCTAGGAAACGCAGCGGTCACGTTAAGATAGATTTAGCTAGGAAACGCAGCGGTCACGTTAAGATAGCTTTAGCTAGGAAACGCAGCGGTCATGTTAAGATAGTTTTAGCTAGGAAACGCATCGGTCATGTTAAGATAGATTTAGCTAGGAAACGCAGCGGTCATGTTAAGATAGTTTTAGCTAGGAAACGCAGCGGTCATGTTAAGATAGCTTTAGCTAGGAAACGCAGCGGTCATGGAA
>NC_051235.1:4072500-4077500 GCF_015220715.1 Pygocentrus nattereri
TTCTAATAAAGTGGCCAGTTAGTGGAGGCATAAGGTGGGTATTTCTAATAAAGTGGCCAATGAGTAGAAGCACAAGGTAGGTGGTTCTAATAAAGTGGCCAGGCAATGGAAGCACATGGTGGGGGTTTCTAATAAGGTGGCCAGTGGGTGGAAGTACAAAGTGGGTGTTTCTTTTAAAGTGGCCAGTGAAGGCCAAGGAAGTTTCACTGTTTTATAACTGTATAAATCAGCATCTCCCACACACATATATTCTTGGAATTAATTTATTATCCTAGCTTTTCTAATGTATGACCTACTGGATATACTAGATTGAATCATCTAGTAAAGAAGCCTTGAAACCAGCTTCAGTAATTCAATGAAAGATCATTACTGAGGTCAGCTGTCTGAGCTGCTGCTATACTAAACGCCTGTGCACAGGCTTGCTGGCCGCTGAACAGATCGGTGTATAAACTATATAAACCTCCATATACAAATAAGCAGTGACCTCAGTACATGTCGACTGTGAAGTATTTCAAAAGTGATTAAACACAAATCAACGAAAATGCCCCCAAAGAGAAGCTAGCGGTCTTTGCTCTGCAGCCCTTTGAGTGGACAACAGCTTCACCCTCCGCCATATGTGCTGACAAAGCTTGGATGTGTGAGAGTCGGTTCAGAGAGCAGGGCAGTGCGTCTCAGAGGACGCTGGCAGCCGAGAGCTTTTGGCTGGTTGCTGGAGAGAGTCTGGCAGATTCGCGCATGCACACGGAACTGCGTAAATCACTCGTATGGATACGGGCGCGCTTCCAGCACACACGCCAGTGCAACACCATTAACATTACAGCACTGCGTGTAGAGTCCCAAACACTGGACAGCAGTGTGTGCATGCACCAGACAGCTGTGCGTACAGTGTGTAAAGTGGGCTCACCGTTGTAAAGTGTGTAATGCCATTAGCATCTGATATCTGCGTGAGAGTGCCAAGCATGATCCTCAGATTCAAGAGGTGGCAGTGGGGACCTGTGCCTGTCAGAATGAGGCCTTCAGCTCAAGCATTGTCAATCCATATGGAACCTTTTAGGCTGTGCCAGATTAAACATGGAAGTTTGAAGTTTGGAAGTGACGTCTTTCAGTGAAGAGTACTGCCAAGGAGCTGCCACTGTTGTCCATTCCTAACTTGGTCAAACTATGAAACCATTGACAGATCCTTATTATGTTAGTGTGAAACATTAGGTTCTCAGCTCCTGGGATAAAAACCAATGGACGAGCTCGCAAAGTAGACACCACAGGGAACATCCTGGATTATTTCCATTTGGTGTTTCAAGAAAGTTAATGGAGATTCGACCCAAACATTGTAACAGTAGCTATGTTTTCATGCAGCCTGAGAAATTTTTAACAATCCAACTAATAGCTCAATCAGAGTATACTATGTTTGTTCAATTGAGGCCATTTGGAATCCAATTTGTATCTGATTGAACGAGGTGGGCAATCCTGTAAATAATCTGTTAAATAGAAGAATAATATCCGTGTAGACGTCTGTATCTGATTACATTCCCTATCGGAAAGTTTAAATCTGTTCTGCATGTGCGTCGCGTCATAGTGAAAGTTTATACCATTCGACATGAAAGAGCAGGAACTGGTCTGCAGAGTAGACAAAGTTCATGCTCTGATCTTTAAAAGACGGCGGTGGGACGGCCGTCCAGCTTATCTGTCTCAGAACACGACGTCTTCCTCTCAGCCTTCTGAAAGGAAGGACATGTGAAGGATGTTTTCCTGAGTCTGACATCATTTTAAAACTGTAAATTCAGGTAACTTGTTGCTGCTTGTCTCACTATGACTGGTCTCATGTGATGCTCGTTGTCATGGTAATGTCTACACTAAGCAGTTCTCTACACATGCGCGTAATGTAAATACTGTTGATATTGTCCAATCTTATCTAATCTTGAGAGACTCGAGACTCAACTCATTCACACTTCAAGACTCAGACTCACTGGAGACTTAGCTCAGAATCACACCCCATAGACTTGCGATACGGCTCATACTCACACCTCGGGGACTCGAGACTCAACTCAGACTCACACCACAGAGAATCAGGACTGTACTTTGACTTTCACCTCAGAAAATCAAGACTCAACTCAGACTCGGACCTCAGAGAATCAAAACTCAGACTCGCACATCAGAGAATTGATTCTCAACTTGAACTCTCACTGCAGAGACTTGGGACTTGGACTTGCACCCCAGAGATTCTAAACTCCACTTGGGCTTGCACCTCCATAACTCCAAACTCATCTCAGAATCATACCACGAAAGCCTGGCACGCTCCAGAGACTCAAGACTTGACTGAGACTTGAACCCCAAAGACTTATGACTTGTTTTAGACTTACACCTCAGAGACTTGACCCTCAACTCAAACTAGCACTTGTACCCTAGAGACTTGTGACTCAACTCTGACTCTCATCTCAAAGAATCAAGACTCGACTTGAGCTCTTCTTCCAGAGACTCAAGACTCAACTCAGACTTGCACCTCAAAGACTTGAGACCTGACTCTGATTAGAATTTGCAACTCAGAGACTTGAGTCTCAACCCGGGATCACACCTCAGAGACTTAAGACTCAACTCAGACTCGCACCTCAAAGACTGGAGACTTGATTCAGACTAAGACTCGCTCCTCACAATTTTGAGACCTGACTCGCATTAGAAGTTGCATCTCAGAGACTTGATACTCAACTCAGGAAAGGATTTGCACTCACATGAAGCAACTTGTGAACATCTCTGATTGAGAGTAGTGATGTGTGTGAGAGTGTGTGTGTCTGTGGCATCTTGAACTCTGAGCTGAGGATATGAGTAAGAAAAAATGTATGCCCCTGTGTGTTTCAGACACCAACTCAGCAGCCAAGGCATTGCTTTAGAAAATCTGCTGTCAGACCTCAGAGGGCATATATACAAACAAAACCACCCACAGGCTGCCCACAACCATATAGGGTCAGAAGTCATGGGACAGCGGTCATATCAAACTCAGCAGGATACAACATGAGCAGACCTAGATTCTGGCCACTATACTGTCTGGATACAGAGCAACGCTGACAGAACCGAGAAAAGAGGAATGCGTTACAGAAATAAGCCAGACATTTTCTAATAAACACAGAGACTTTATGAGGCTGGATGTCTGCTATCTTCAAGTCCTATTTGGAAGTTTATTGTACATTAACGATAGGAGCTGACTAGTCGCTAACGTTGCCTCAAGTTTGCTTTAAATGCGTGTGATCAAGGCCACTCTTGTTGTTGCATGTGGGCATGTACACTGTCCAGCTTCTGAAAAGAAAATGTAAAATAGATCCACTGTCTACCCTGAGTCACACCTCAGAGACTCGGGACTCAATTTGGACTCATAGCTCTGGGATTTCAGACTTGTCTCGGACTCGTACCTCAGAAACTTAACAATTCACTTCTTAAGTGGACTGTGGACTCACACATCAGCGAATCGAGACCCAACTTGGACTTGGACCCAGAGATTCTAAACTCATTTGGAATTACACCTCAATCACGCAAGACTCATCTCAGATTCACACCCCAAAAACTTGAGGCTCGACTCGGAGTTTCACCCCAGAGACTCATTCACTCAGATTCTCAAATCAAGTTTATTTTGAAATGTGTGTGTTCAAGGCCACTCTTGTTGTCACATGTGGGTGTGTACACTGTCCAGGTTCTGACAAGAAAATGTAAAAAAAAAAAGATCCACTGTATTTGTATCACCATGTTTTTTTATATGAACCATGATTATAACTTATAAGTTTAGAAGTTGCTCTTCCACCTTTTAAGTAATACTGCTGGGAACTGGGAAGAAATCATGGCAGAAATACAAGTTAAGAAAGCAGAACCTTGGGACTCTCAACTTGATTTGTCATTTATCACCTTGCCGCTAAATTGCAGGTACAAATTTCCTACTCCTATAAGAAATGACCAGTCGCTGTCTTGCCTGCTAATGTGAATGTATGGTTATGGTTACAAGTTTGGAGGTCATAAGTATGATGAGACTTGTTCAACAACACTCTTGAAAAAGAAGATTTTTCAAGGGGTTCTTTAGTAAAGACAGTGGGTCTATACAGAATCATGCTTAAATGATGAAATGGTTCCTCAGATTGATGGAGAATGTGTTATTCTTTTGGAACATGGTTCGATGTAGCACCAAAAACAGTTCTTTATTATACAAGCTTGAGATTGTACCCTTTTTGGTACTATATAGAACCATTTTCAGAAATGGAACACATTCTCTATCAGTCTATAAAACCATTTCACCATGCAAAGAACCATTTAAGAGCACAAATGTGTTTTTGAGTGTTCATGGTTCTGTGTAGAACCTTTGGCTTCTCTTTACTAAAAGAATCCTTGAAGAACTATCCTTTTCAAAAGTTGGTTTTGTTCCAAAATATGGACTTCCTGGGAAAAGTGTTTTTTTATTTGTTATATTTTGTATGGTCAATGGGAGAAGGATTATTTTGTGTACAGAACAGAAGATGTGGTTAAAGGGGAGCTTTTAATGGGGAGAGTTTAGTCCCTCTAAAGAAAGTTAATACACAAAATAGTTTTGAATATACTGCCTGTTGACTGAAGAATCTTTGTTTCTGAGAAGGTTTTGGCCATAAAAACCATGGTGGACTCGATGACCCTTCAAGGGGGCAGTTGTGGCCTGGAGGTTAGGGAACCAACCCTGTGACTGGAAGGTCGCCAGTTTGATCCCCTTGGCTGACAGTCCATGACTGAAGTGTCCTTGAGCAAGAGACCTAACCCCCTATTGCTCCCCCGGCGTCGTGTGCTCATTAGTGTGTATGTGGTGTTTCACTTCATGGATGGGTTAAAATGGGGAGGTGAAATTTCCCCATTTGTGGGACTAATAAGTATCACATAGTAAAAGAAAACTGTTCTATATAGAACCCTTTGCATGATAGATGGAGAGTGCATTGTAGATGGTTTTATGCAGAACCCTTTTTGTAAATGGTTCTACTATTGTCACAAGCGGCGGCATAGTG
>NC_051235.1:4085000-4092500 GCF_015220715.1 Pygocentrus nattereri
CCTAACACTACCTTCACCTACCTGTGTAAAATGATCAAATTGCAAGTCGGTGTGGACAAGGGCGTCTGCCAAATGCTGTGAATGTATATATAAATCTAACCGTATACAATGCTGTATAACCAGGTTTTGTGAGATCAGTTGTCATTATCATATCACTCATATTCCCGTCTCCACTTTCACCAACTTCTACACCATTACATTAATGTGTGAATGTATGATTTCATTGATGGAGTGCGATTGTGTTTGGATCAGGTTGGTGTGAAGTTTCATTGTTGACTTGCTGCTGCCTCTACACTTTATTGTGCCCCACCAGGCTTTCTATGCCAGAGATGCCCCTAGAATGCTAGCATGCTGGTCTGTGCTGTTTTTTTTCCAAATGGTACCTTTCATTTCATTTGGACTCCTTTCAATTGTAGAGCCACTGTTTTGCCATTTTGCGCTAGTGTGAGACCAATTATGTTTCTTTTTTTTCCTTCTGCTGTGCTGCTAAATGAAGACCAAGAAATAGAAAAAAAACAACATACAACAACAGTTCAGCAATGGCTAACAGGCTAACATCTACACCACAGAGCTCAGTTGATTCTGGCCATCACACCAACACTTGCCCCTCGACCTTGCCCTCTCAGACAAGAGTCTTTATTGTCTAAACATGTTATTTTAGCATTAGTTAGCTGGAATTGAGCCTGTACTGTAATGAGTAGCACCTTTAGTCTGCTAACTAAGCAAGCACAAGCTTAGCCAAGCAGTTGTATATAAACATACCCAGATGCCGCAGTGTCTGCTGTTCTCTATTTGAGGCGATACATCTGCTCATCCGCCATGTTGGAGAGGTCAAGATCCGCTTGTGAACAGATTCACTTGTATTGAGAGGCGAAGAGTCTCAGGATTAAATCAGCCACAACTTCCTTATTACTTTATCGATTTTCACCTAATCTGTTTAGTTCTAATCCTCAGACTCAGATTAATCTGGGCTGCACTGCTGCTCTCGGTAGCTTCTATATCTTTAATTGAACCCCATTCTACAGAATAGAAGGCAGAGGTGTTACCCATTACACTAACCAACCTCAACCACTAGGACAGTATTCAGTCTGATCCTAACATTTAAAAAAAAGTTTAGTGCGAGTAAAAACACAAACTCACACACATCAGCAAATCCATCCGTGTGAATCATTTCTAATCTTAATACACATAACAATAAAATAACACTGTAAGAAGGATGAAGCTGAAGTTGGGCTTCCTATTTACCAGCCTTCTGTTCGAGTTTTCCCGTTTCACCTTAAATGGTGCAGTAGTCAATTTCTGGTGCCTGAAGCTGCACCACTTAAGGTGGAACAAAAAATTCGAACAAGCTGGCAAATAAGAATCTAATTTCAGGTTTGGGTAAGAAGGTAATGTTAGTCTGTTATGAATATCTACATGGATTAAGGAACACTAACTTACCGCTACAAAGCTTTAATCATCACTGTAAATAAATAACTACTACATCAAGTTAAGACCCCCTGAAGAGACCATTAAATGAAATAAGCTTAATATAAAACCAGAGGAGAAACAATCACATCAACAGGTTCTCTGAGCTTCACCAACCACACGACCACATCTACATAAACATCACACTAACATGAGTGTGGATCACTGCGTTCCCTCCATTATATATTCATATCCCACTTTCTGAGAGCAATACTGCTGCTTTGTAATGGTATTGAAGCAGCCAGCAGCAATGTTGACCTCCCCAAAATGGCGCCTCCAAATAAAATACTTATTCGTTTCTAATCTCTGATGCCATGAATTGGAAGTAATATTAATGTGTATTGTGATTTAGCATTGTTTCTCATCTGATTTGGTTGCATTCTGTAAAAAATAATAATCATTGTTTTACCCTAAACTGTTTCTAATCCCTGTTAAGAGAGGAATCTAGTCAGAAGAGTCGATGTTGCTCAGTGTAAACGAACACAACCAATTTACGTTATGCTAATGGGTGGTTTCTAGCAATCATTTATTGTTAGCCATGTTAGCATATTCGCTTGAGCTACTCCTTTAACAATCCTCCCTTATCCATCCCCACGGTGACTGCCTCTTCCGTCCCCACGGTAACAGCAGCCATCTCCATCTCCCTGAGGCAGCTGACCTCTGTATCGATTGTGGGAGGCAGAGAGAGGAGGGGTCAGACTGGGTCAGACAGAGGTCAGAGAGAGAGAGTAAGAGAAGAAAAAAACGAAGAAACAAAGACAGTGAAAATGAAGAGAACGAAGGAGAGAGAAAAACATGGATGTGTAGTTGTGACAAGATAGTTGGAAGAGAAATGCTTGCGTACACAATAATAAATAAAGGCACATTTCATTCATAAGGGTACAAACAATATAAATATTCCCTCAAAGCAGTTTTAGGGTCTGATTGTGAACCTTAAATACATTTTTCCAGTTTAAAAAAAGGTCATATTTGTACCTTTTCATAACTGAATGTTTTAAAACAGACCAATAAAATAAAAAGCCTTGAGACACAACAGGATACGGAGCATTAGGATGTAGTCCCATACCTTACTAAGTCATGGCCATGACTTAATTATCTTATTCCCATGCCTTACTAAGTCGTGGCCAATATTTTTATTCATACGGGATGTCACCAGCAAGGCTCCATAGCAGGATATCCTAGAGCATGGCCATGACTTTGTAACATGTGGGAACAGGATACTTAAGTCATGGCCACAATGTTATAAGGCGCACAAATAAAATCATGCTTTATTAAGCTGTGGTCAAAGTTTAATTATCTCATTCCCACACCTCACTAAGTTGTGGCCACACATTAAGATCTTGGGTCCATGCCTTACTAAGCATCTAGAAGATGTGTCTGGCTCAGCCAGTGACCCCTAGGAACAGCCTGGGTGACAACCAAGAATAGTTTGGGGACTGCTGGAGAGACAGTTGACAGTACGGAAAGGCGGTACCCAGGACAGAATAGGTTAGCACCCCATTCTGTACCTTTCATGAGAAAGGAACCCAACATGCTACAGAAAGGCTTTCTGAAAGAAAGCCCCAGGATATCCCGAGAGGAGGGGAGAATGTGATTTCCAAGAGGACAGACAAAAGGTTACCGACTCATGCAGACGACCTGATTATGAGTAGAAGATGCATCTGCGGAAAAGAGTGCAAGAATCAATGTGGCCTAAATATCCATCAGGCCAGAATGAAATGCTTGGAGCAGGTGAATGAGGTGCAGTGCACAGGCCTTGACGCAGGAGGAGCCCAGCCAGGAGGCATCCCACAGAGCCCATTCCCTCCACATACCAGAGTCTCCCAACCCCTGCAGAGTAGTTTGACAACAGATCAAGTGGCCCCCAGCCAGCAACCGGAGAGAATGGCTGCAGTTTGACAAAGACGTGACTAATATCATTCAGGCTACATTAAAAGGAAAAGCAGACAGTCGACTCCAAACAATGACGGTCATCATTGTCAGTTACGCCTCCGAAAGGTTTGGCACTGCTGAGAAAAGCAGCACCAAGCCCACCAACTATACCAAGAACCGCAGGTCTACAAAAATACATCAACTGTTGCAGGAGCTTCGAACCCCCAAAAAAACAACAATAAGACATCCACACAAGAAGAGAAGCCAGCACTAGCTGATTTACGAAACATCCTAAGGAAAAGGCTCATTACTCTACGTAGAGCGGAGTGGCATAGAAAAAGGGGAAGGGAGAGAGCCAGAAAGTGAGCTGCATTCATTGCCAACCCCTTTGGCTTCACCAAACAACTATACGGGGACAAGCACAGCGGGCATCTCATATACTCAATAGAGGTATTGCTTCCTCCATGACACCCTGAGCAATCCAAAGAGGGAACAAGAGCTTGAACCCATCAAAGCTCTCATTACCCCAGCCCCACCAACAACAAAGATCAACCTGAGGGAACCGAGTCTGAAGGAGGTAGAGGAGGTCATCATGAAGGCATGCTCAGCCTCCGCTCCAGGCCCCAGCGGCATGCCTTATATAGTTTACAAGCGCTGCCCTGAGCTCCTCTGATACCTATAGAAGATCTTAAGGGTGATATGGCGAAGGGGGAGAGTTGCTGACGAGTGGAGGTGCACTGAGGGAGTCTGGATCCCCAAAGAGGAGATGTCAAAGAGCATCATTCAGTTTTGGGTAATCTCATTGCTGAGTGTCGAAGGGAAGGTGCTTTTCAGCATTCTTTCCCAAAGATTGACCGAGTTTCTGTTCAGTAACAGTTACACCGACCCCACAGTGCAGAAAGGTGGGATTCCTGGAGTTCACAGCTGCTTGGAGCACAGTGGTGTAGTTACATAGCTCATTAGAGAAGCCCATGAAAACAGAGCAACCTAGTCGTTCTGAGGATGGACGTGGCCAATGTCTATGGGTTCATACCACACAGACTTTAGCTTGCACTACACCGCCACCATCTTCCCAGCAAAGTCCAGGACCTGATCCTGGATTACTACAATAGTTTCAGGCACTACCTTATCCAGAACGAGGTCTGAGCAGGTGTGGAGGAAGAGCACATGAGTAGAACAGAGAGGCTCAGGCAGCAGGGAGCATGGATGAAGTGTGAGAGTATACTGCAGCATAAGGTTTACCTGATCAAACATCATGCAGGGGGACTGCCATCTCATCCAGTTCCTTGTGCAACCTGTCCACAATGCCCTACCAAGCCCAGCAAACCTTCATGTTTGGGGGAAGAGCGAGACACTTTCCTGCCCCCTATGCTCTGGTAGAGGAATCCTAGAACAGCAGCTGCCCAAAGGCCCTGGGAGAAGGCCACTATCGTTGGCACCATGACCAGGTGCTTAAGATGGTTGCTGAGAGTATAGCCACTGCCATTAGTTCTAGCAGACACCACCACGCCCCACGGAAGTCAATCTCCTTCATCAGAGCTGGAGAGAAACCTAGCCCTACCCCTAACCCTAACCCTAACCCACAGCCAAAAACAAGGTCAGGCCTCCTCTACACAGCCTCTGACTAGCAGGTGCAAGTTAACCTGGGCAAGCAGCTTAAATTCCCATAACATATTGCGACACGGTGGCGTGGTGGGTAGCGCTGTCGCCTCACAGCAAGGAGGGCCTGGGTTCGATTCCCCAGCAGGGCGACCGGGGTCCTCTCTGTGTGGAGTTTGCATGTTCTCCCTGTGTCTGCGTGGGTTTCTCCGGTTTCCTCCCACAGTCCAAAAGACATGCAGTCAGGTCGATTGTGTAAAATGATCAAATTGTAAGTCGCTCTGGATAAGAGCGTCAACCAAATGCCATTAATAATAATAAAATATTGTAGTAACATCGTTTCGACCAGACATGACCATCACCTCTAAAATGACAAAACAACTGATCATGCTGGAACTCACAGTGCCCTGGGAAGAGTGTATTGAGGAAGCAAACAAGAGGAAGTACCAGATACCAGCAGCTGGTGGAAAAGTGCAAGGACAGAGCCTGGAAGACCTACTACGAGCCTATAGAGGTGGGCTGCAGAGGCTTCGCAGGATGCTCACTCTGTAAAGTCTTTAACCAATTGGGCATTATGGGGGTGTCAAAGAGGAGGGCCATTCGATCTGTGAGTGAAACCACAGAGAAAGCCATCAGGTGGCTTTGGATCAAGAGGGCTGATCGGTGGGCAGTTGCTGCTGGGACGCATGTTGGGGCCTGATCAACCCCGGCTGGGTTGCCTTGGCGAGGATGTTGATATTGAGAGACCTGCAACATCTGAGGATCCCAGGATATCCCAGGATCACTGATGATGCACATCAAGTCCTGGCCACAACTTGTTTATCTAATTCCTAGTCGTGGCTACACATTGTTTTTATTTATGCGGGATGTCACCAGCAGGGCTTCGCAGCAGGATATCCTAATGCATGGCCACGACTTAGTAAGGTGCGGAAACAAGATAATTAAGTCCCGCCTTAATTATTAGTAAAATAATTATTATAAATGAAATCCCCCTCTACACAGACACACGCACACACACACACACACACACAAACTTCTTTCATAAGTGTGTCAAGGTGTGAGACACAGCTCACACCTCTGTATTATTCAGAGAGGGAGAAAGAGAAAAGAGAAAGAAGTGAAATAGAAAAAGAGAGAAACTAAGAAATGAGAGACTATGAATGCGTGCTCAAGTGAGGGTATGAAAGAGTGTGAGTTTGTGTGAAGAGAGGGAGAAAGTGTATATGTGTGTGTGTTTTTGCTTTTGTTCAGAAGAGAGAGACAGAGGGAGAGAGAGAGAGAGAGTGTGTGTGATTGATTGTGCGAGTTCTGCAAAGCTTTCAGCTCAGACTGCCTCCATTAAACACTGCCGCCTTCTACCAATTAGAGGGGGGGGGGGGGGTTGGGATTGGTTGGTGCTTTCGTAGAACTAAATTACAGATCAATTAAAGGAGAGAGAGAGAGAGAGAGAGAGACCGTTTGCACTGAAGTGTCTTGCTGTGAACCTGTGAACACAGAGAAGCTCAAGAAGGACTGAATACAACTGTGGAGCTTTACTACTTCCAGTGACCATCAACACAGAGGATAACGTTTCTAATATAGTGGCCAGTGAATGGAAGCACATGGTGGTTGTTTCTAATAAAGTGGCCAATGAGTGGAAGCACAATGTGGGTGTTTCTAATAAAGTGGCCAGTTAGTGGAAGCACAAGGTGGGTGTTTCTAATAAAGTGGCCAGTGAGTGGAAGCACAATGTGGGTGTTTCTAATAAAGTGGCCAGTTAGTGGAAGCACAAGGTGGGTGTTTCTAATAAAGTGGCCAGTGAGTGGAAGCACAATGTGGGTGTTTCTAATAAAGTGGCCAGTTAGTGGAAGCACAAGGTGGGTGTTTCTAATAAAGTGGCCAGTGAGTGGAAGTCCAAGGTGGGTGTTTCTAATAAAGTGGCCAGTGAGTAGAAGTCCAAGGTGAGTGTTTCTAATAAAGTGGCCAGTAAAGTGGAAGTACAAGGTGGGTATTTCTAATAAAGTACTGACCTGCTTTACAGCTTTCCCGCTGAACGCAGTGCTATTCCACCTCCAGCAGCCTTTCTTATTGGCTGCAGAGCATCATGGGAAGATTCCAGCATCTCTCAGAGCGCTAAAAGATAATGACAATAGAGGCTCTCTTTCTTTCCCTCATATTTCATCCCTCGCTCCAAAAGCACTCTTATCTTTCCTGTTCGATTGCATCACTCTGTCTGATCCTGGCAGTGTGAGTCTGTGTGTGTGTGTGTGTGTGCGAAGAGCAGCGGGCATTGCGAGGGCATCAAAGACTGTCAGAATGACTCAAAGGCTGTGCCAGCCTGGGCAAATCTCTCTCTCTCTCTCTCTCTCTTACAAACACACTTACACATACCACACACAAACACATCAGCGCTCTCACAAATAAGAGTTTGTGTGTGTGTGTTTTTTGTGTGTGTATATTTGTGTCTTTGTGCTTTTGTGTGTGTGTCCATGTTTTGAGAGTGTGTGCGTCTGTGTGCGCGTCTGTTTTTATGCGTGTTTGCATGTGTGTCTGTGAGTGTTGTGTTTTGTGAGTGTTGATTTT
>NC_051235.1:4097500-4107500 GCF_015220715.1 Pygocentrus nattereri
GTTATCTGTTCCATCAATTCTTTGAGAGCCATTGATGTTGAATTATTTGATCTAAACCCATACTGACCACTACTTAATATGTTGTTTATCAATGAATTGATCTAATCTGTTTACAAATAATTTCTCTAAAAATTTTTTAAAACTGTGGCAACAAGAATATTAGTCTATAATTTTTAAAGGCACATTTGTCACCATTTTTATAAAAAGGAACTACCTTAGCTATTTTCATATTATCCGGAAATATTCCAGTTGAAAATGATAAATTACATATATATGTAAACGGCTCAATACATTGCAACAAAATTAATAAAATACAAATATTTTAGTGCAGTAAACTTTGCATAAACATTCTGTTCCTCCAGAGTTCAATAACAATGTCCTTAAATATCGGTTTGAAATATCGGTCAAATCTAATCATCTTCGCAGTGCCGATCATTTTTTTAAGCAGTTGTCATCCAAAACGGATATGATTCCGGTATCTTCATGCACCCCTAATACAACCATTACATTCTTATTATCTTGATAGCTGGAAGATCTTCACTTCAGTTATCGGTGTTTCTCTGCAGCATCATCTCTCTGTGTGAAGGGCTGACAATTGGCGGCAGCTTTTGTGAGAGGATCTTCTTTCTTCTCCACAGCTACCTCTCTCTGTCCCACCGTCTCTCGCTCTCTTTATCGGTCTCTCTCCATTTTCTCTCAATTACTCTCTATTTCTTTCCTTCTCTCCTCTCTCTATTTTCGCTTGCTCTCTTTCTCTCTCTCTCTTTCTTTCAGATCAAAGAGGCATGTGGAGTGATATTGAGGAATTCCATTTGCGGCTTTTAATAGCTGCATGCAAGCACGGGAAGGAACCTGATGAAAAGAGAGAGAGAGAGAGAGAGAGAGAAGGAGGGAGATTTAAAGGAAGCATCAGATGTTCCAAGGACAGGGGAGCAGGGAGCGAACATCAAACGACTTTCAACGGCTAACACACACACATACAGGACTGTGTACGAGATGCTGTGGTGTGTGTAACCCAACCCTAAAAGCCACTGCACACCTAGTGTCCGGCATCAGCACACCAATAAATGGCATCAATTCTGGCACTACTAGAGGGCAGTGGTGGCAACAGCAGTGGCACTCACTGGAGGGCCACGGTCAATGCTACTAGGTCACCCTGCTGCTTTCTTTTCTGCTGTCTCTGCTGCCTGGATTTGCCATGCTACTTCTTCTTTCTCAGTCCTCGGCATGGCATGATCTTCTCTGCTGTCCACCTGAGTTTGTGGAAGTACCATTGTTGTCCAGTCCACTGGTGGTGCTAGCCCACTTCTGACACCAGTGTGGCAAAATCCAAAAATTCTAAATCGTTGTTTTTAATGAAGGTATGGGGCCAATATTGAGCAATTCCGAGCACTGTTCTATTTCTCAGTGTGTCGGTGATACACTTAGCATTTTCCCATTACTATGTTAAACCATATCAAGATGTAGATGTAGCGATATCGTGATGCTTGAAATTTACAACAAAAAGGCAGTCAGTCTAAAACAGTGGTCACAAACTCTCTTCCTCAACGTCTACTTTCCTGCAGAGTTTAGTTCCATCCAAAGCTGTTTTTCCACTGCATGATACTGGCTCGACTCGATTCTACTCACTCTTTTTGGTCTTCCTGGTACTGTTTTTGGCATCACCTCTGTTAAGGTTCCAGCCAAGCTAAGCCAATACCGAAAGGTGTTAAAAAAAAGCAGACTACCGATGGGTTGGAGAGAATCGACACTATCACCCTAAACACATGCTAACGTTTGTGACTAGGTATCCTTGTGTGTTGCCTTTGAGCAACCCGAATTGTCCCGTCGTCTGAACACCAGTTCCAAAATTTGCCTTCGCCATGTCACAGCAGTTGAACAGAAGTGGTGTTGCTTCGACGACCAGCTACATTGAAGGGATACTGTGTCTACAGTGAAGAAAAATAAATAGCTTGTACCAAAAGTGAGTACAGTCGAGTCAATTTGAGCTCCACCAATCCTCACCCTCAGATGCTGCTGCTGCCACTGCATAATCATAAACTGATCAAATTAACCGCTGCCCCCCCTGTTTTTCCCACTTTGTACTATAATACTTCATACTAACAATGTTTACTATCTGGTGTCAACCAGAGGAGGACGGGTTCCCCTTTTGAGTCTTGGTTCCTCTCAAGGTTTCTTCCTCTTGCTCTTAGGGAGTTTTTCCTTGCCACTGTTGCCACTGGCGATGCTCATTGGGGCTCGGACCCGGATTTTCTCTTTTCTTTTTCTTTCTGTAATACTGATTGTTCTGTAAAGCTGCTTTTATGACAACACCTGTTGTAAAAAGCGCTATATAAATGAACTTTGCTTGCTTGCTACCATATAATGGAAAAGCGGCTAATGACCACATTTAGACATACATATTTGACCCTTCAGTAGTTTCACAGTGACTCTTTCGATTATTAGTCCTGGCATACAGCTGCCACTGCTGTTTTCCATTCCCAACAACTTCATGAAACACACTGATCATCACTCATGTTTATAGCAAGTGACATTATCTAGAACTTCCAGGAAGCTTAGAGTGACTTTTTTCTCAGAGAATTGGTCCAAAGCAATGGAAGATCTCGCTTGGCTCTATCTGCCTGGATACCACTGAGAAAACACTCCTGATTGGATATTTTTAACCTTTCTTTTCCAACCAAACCTTAGCAATGAAATAAGAGTATTGCATCAATCCTTGAAGGTCATATTTACATTTCATACCTATAATGCAGTAAAAACACACACACAGACACACACTGAGCCCAGCACTCTGCTCCAGCAGATGGTTGCCTCAGCGCAGCCCCCGGCTGGCCCATCAATGCTTTATGAGCTTGTAGCTCTGCTCCGCTTAGCCCCAGTCTTGTGCCAACACTGCAGGCCAAACGGCCGCAGCCTGACCCGCTGAGCTGAGGATACGAAGAGCAAGAAGCTGCAGCAGCTGGGATCGACATCAGAGGTGTGGCCCACTACACTAGTACAGGCTAGGATTTGGGCAGGTATACACTATACACCGACTAGAATCTGCTAGAATTTGCCTATGCCAGCTTAAATTGCGCACAGATTCACATTTTCCGCCTGCTGGTCGAGGCATTTCAGCATAAAAAAAGAAATGTAACCCACTAACCCTGAAACTCACCTCTGAACAGCCATGGAAATAAAACTGTCCCTCGGTGCTCACAAAGGTGACCAACAAACTGAAAAACAAACTTTGAAGTGTTCTATAAATGTGAGTTACATGGGCCTTAAAACAAATGACTCCTAGCATGTGCTTTACTCTAGTTTTCTGGGACAAAAAAGGTCAACGTCCCCTCAGCAACATATACCCTATGATCGTCTTTACTGCTCTTCTCCAGCAGTGAGAAAATCCCACTTGTGTACACATACTTGCCTGGGCTATCACAGATCCTGGCAGTGTAATGTCACTGTTAGCTAGCTTTTATTAACTAGCCTTGTAGATTTATTTGTACATAATCAATATTAATAAGAAATGAAATCAAAATTCTTAAAATTGGAGTCATACTAAATGATAAACTAAATAGTTAGCTAGTAGCTGACAAAAAGGCAAAGAGAAAGATTTAAGGCGAACATTGATAATTTGGAGAAGAATGGACTTATTTGCAGTTATAATCACTCCAGCTGGTTTCACGATACGTTTAATCTGCAAGGAGAAACTGTCAAACACTAAAAACTCACAAAGCCAAAGTTTCTCATTGACCAGCTTCTTGATTGAATTTTTCCGTTCCATCATTAAAGGTGCAATTGTTAATTATATAGTTAGCTGCATTCTGGCACCTCAGGCACCACTTAAGGTGGAACAGGAAGATTCAAACAATAAGCTGGCGAATGAGAAGTGACTTCAGCCTCGTAAATAGTTGAATGCTGAGAGACATTTCATAAGAAACTATTCTGCTATTGAGGGAACGTTTCCTGCCGGAGATGCGAGAAAAGAGGCTATAGCTGAGTGACAGCTTAAGTAAGTCTGAGTTTTCGTTTATATTACAATTCTAGCCTCCACAAGTACATCAGCACATACTGAGACATTTACAGCCAAGATGGTTAAATGGATGTGAAATGTTGAGGCTCCCAAAGTGGTTTGAATTTTATCAGAAGGACAAAATGTTCTGCCATAGTGCAACACACTATCAACACACATATACTATACAGTGTAAGTGTCCTGACTGCTCATATGTTGAATTCCAGAGTTCCCAGAATTCCAAATCTAATTTTTAAATATGTAAACCAAGCAGACAAGGCTTCAGAACCCACTCATTTACACGACCATGTGCAGCAGCTTGAAGTCTCTTCACAAATTTCTCTAAATCAGAATCTGTTTATTTCAAGATTTTCTCTGTGTTTAACTCAGACATTTTCCTCTCAATACACACAACATTACACCAAAATAATCCTCAAGGGGTCTTATCTCACACCATCTATCCGGCTAAGCGATAGAGTAAACATCTTCCGAGTTATGACTGTTTGTTCAGAGGGTGCAAATCGAACTCAAACAAGGCTTCTCCACTAAGAGCTGCATAATAACAGAGTGACAGTTCATTTGAATGACCCCCCCCCACACATACATCTCTCCCTCTCACACACACCACACAGTAACACACACACAGATACACACACACACACTTAAGGAGGTGTTGTTCACCTACACACAAACACACACACACACTTGCAGCTCTTTTCAAGCACTCTTGCAGTTCCTTCAGGAAATGCACATCTAGTTATAGTAGCTACCTTGGTTTATCTAGCTAGCTCAACTAACCCTAACGTTAACTGCAAGAAGACCTAGCTCTAAAACTACAGCATGCCCTGAAACCCGAAGCTGCAGGTGTAGAGTCCGCAGACGGATGTCAAGCTGATCTGAATTTGGCAAACAGGTCCCTCAGAGCGTTGCAGGGGTCCCAGTGGTCTCTGGGTCAGGCACACTGTGTGCAGCGATTATAATGTCACTGTGGGCTTCTGTGGTGGGAAGAAAGAACGTTAGCACGGTGCCAAGCGCGCACACACACAAACGCATACACACACACACACACACACAATCAATGGTTCATCTCTGCGCAGCAGGGGTCTCCGTCTGGGGGGATTTGCTGCTCCCAAGTCTCGGCCCTGTTTATTGACCTCACCGCACACACAGCGACTGCCTTTTTTTCCTCTCTGCAGCGCCCCAGGTCTCTCGCTCCCCACAGCCGGCCTGCGGCCTTTCGCAGAGAGAGAGAGCGCGAGAGTATGTGTGTGTGTGTGTTTATGTGTGTAGCCCGTGGCTTTGATCTGCAGCTGAAGGGTACTTACAGGCCAAATCTCCAACTACGTGAGAGTCTGCTCCCCAGCTGGAGCAGTAGAGGGAGAGAGAGAGAGAGAGAGAGAGAGAGAGAGAGGGAGAGGGAGAGGGAGAGGTACAGAGGTACAGAGGTACAGAGGTACAGAGAGCGTGAGCGACATGGAGAGAGATTCAGAGGGAGAGGGAGGGGGAATTCCTCCGCTGCTCTGCGAATTGGGACACGCCGGCTGACGCTATTAATATATCGAGTGCTACGGCCCCCGGAGAGAGAGAGCGAGTGAGTGAGAGAGCGAGGGAGCGAGAGAAAGAGAGAGAGAGAGAGAGATTGATAGATTTTTTCACTACAGCTAACATTTCCGCACATCGCCAATACAATCAATAGTTGTGATTAATGCCTCTATCTAGATGTTAAACAGGCCGCGAGGAACGTCGGGGCTGTTTACCAACAGACTTCATCCCTGCGTCATCAGTTTCTCGATCCAAACCCATAGCTAGAATCTACGCGTGGGAACAAGATCCTAATGCATGGCCACGACTTAATAAGGCTTTTGAGCAAGACATTAAAGAATATGGATTCTTACACAGCCCTGCTGATGACATTCCTTATAATTAAAAATAACGCATGGCCACGACTTAGTAAGTCGTGGCCATGCATTATTTTTATTCATAGGGGATGTCACTAACAGGGCTCCGTAGAAAGGCGTGGGAATGAGATCATGCCTTAATAAACCTTCATGAAACTACATTATTCTTGAGTTGAATGATGCAAATAATCCCGCAACTCTTTTGAAACTCAAAGGTCGCAAAGGTTGCAAGCCGCTCAACTTCATTATACAAGTTTCATGAACCACCCAAAAGGCGTTAACATCACGTGATCATGTTATATGACAACTATGGATTTCAGCAAATCAGCGGACGAGAAAATAAAAGATAGAAAGGTTGAACACAAGACGCCCCTCGACTGACTCCAGGCTGGTAGTATTTTGTTTTTTTCAGGATTCACTAGCCAGTGTTAGAGAGTTCATTCCAAATCTACCGGAATAGTCTGTTCACTTGAGAGCCATACAAGACCAGGCTCCTCTCTCTTTGAACTGGGAGAGGCCCAGATGCTCAAAACCAGAGATTAAATTCAGTAGTTTTTGGAATGGTTTGGAATTTCCCAGTATTTGAACTCACTGGTAAAATCTAATGAAAACCTCATAAATAGTTTGCAGTATTTGGCTCAATAACGAGCAAAACACGTAATTTTTCAGGTTGTTTTGCCTAAAGCGCTTGCACAGATCTCCACAAAGCATGGATGTAGGCCGCAGTCTTGGTGACCATTCTCTGCTTGCAGTGTAACAAACATGCTTGGCTCTTTTCATTGACGGGTGAGACTTTTTCCGCAAATGGACACCACGTTGAGCATTCCCATTCGTACTTTAATCAGTGAGCACTCTCGTCTTTATCCCGCTGTTCTTGTGATTTAGCTAAATTCATTTTCTCCTCAACTGATGACCCCCAATTTTACACAGCGCACAGATTCATTTGGGATCCGAAGGAAAGTAATAGCCTGGAAAAGGATGGCATGCCCACTCCAGGTAAGGGAAAAGGACCTGCCCCAGGCAGTGGAGTTTTGGTATCTCAGAGTTCACGTGTGATGGGAATTGGGATCATGAGATCGGTCACAGGCTGGGACAGGCGGCAGCAGTAATGCGGTCACTGTACTGGACTGTAGTGGTGAAGAGGGAGCTGAGCCATAAGGCGAAACTCTGTGTTTCCTGGTCAGTCCACATCCCCACCCTCACCTGTGGTCATGAGCTGTGGGTAATGAGCGAAAGAACAAGATTACGGATACAAGCAGCGGAAATTAGCTTTCTTCACAGGGTGACGGGCTACACTGAGGAGGAGGAGGAGTTTGATCATCTGGGAGGAGCTCAGAGTACAGCCGCTACTCCTCCACACTGAGAGGAGCAGTTGAAGTGGCTTGGGCATCTTATCCGGATGCCCCCTGGACGCCTCCTGGTGGGGGTTTACCAGGCACGGCCTACTAGGACGAGACTCCAAGGTCGTTCTAGAGGGATTATATCACTAAGTTGGTCTGGAAGCAGCCAAGGGTCCCCCGGAATGAGCTAGGGAAACAGGGCCGCCTGGGATTCTCTGCTGTCCTAACTGCTACAGCGACCCTATCTGGACTAACCGGTTAAAGATGATGAGGATGAGGATAAAAATTATTATCAGAGACTGCGATGCAGTCCACAGTAAACCTGTAACTCTAGAGCAGGATGAGCGAGGCATCAAGTAGAATATGCAAACATAACGGCTGCTTAAACACTAGATTAGAAATATATAATACAGAACCCTAAATAGATTCATAAAAGACAGAGTTACACAAAAGAAGGACAACGGCGTGGGGAAAAGTGATTTTATAGCGAGAATAAATTGGCCTATTAATATTAAAAGATGTTAAGTAATTAGTAGAGTAACTAGTTTTAGGATTTCTTCGAGTAGCTGTTGAGTTGCACTGAACTTATATTGCAGGCAACTCACAACATGCAACTAGTTGCAGGAAAGTTTCCTGAAACCTGCAAGCTTGTGTGTGTGTGGTGAACTCGTCGAGAGACCGTCATTATCACCATCACCTGAGTGGATGATGGTCCAGGTAGAGAGCACAACACACACACACACACACACAGAAACAGTGGTGTTCATGCAGAGAGAGAGAGACAAAGAGAGGGAGAGAGAGAAAGAGATATGGCGAAGGAGCAAGAGAGAGAGAGATGTGTCAAAGGTAGAGTGAAGGGAAAACCCTGAATGGGTGGGGGGAGAGAGAGAGAGAGAGAGAGAGAGAGAGAGAGGAAACAGAGAGGGAGCCATGTCTGGGGTAGAGGTGAGGGAAACCCAAAAAGAGAACGAGAGAGAGAGAGGGGGGGGGGGTGGGGGGGGAGGGATTTGGCTCTTTATCTCTCCGCTGCTCTGCTTCGTCAGTAAGCAGGATTAATGGGGCTGTCTGAGCATGAGCCAGGTAACACACACACACACACACACACACACACACTCTCTCACACACACACACACACACTCACACACACACACACACACACACACACAAAAGCCGCTCTCACAGCGCACCTGTTTCTCACCTCACCCCTACTTCTCATTCTCTCTGTCTCTCTCTCCTTCCTCCTTCTTCTCCCTCTCCTCTTTCTTCTATTTCCCTCTCTGCCTCTGTTTCTTCTTTCTCTCTCTCTGTCTCTTCTTTCCTTCTCTGCCTCTGTCTCTTCTTTCTCTCTCTCTGTCTCTTCTTTCCCTCTCTGCCTCTGTCTCTTCTTTCTCTCTCTGCCTCTATCTCTTCTTTCTCTCTCTCTGTCTCTTCTTTCCTTCTCTGCCTCTGTCTCTTCTTTCTCTCTCTCTCTCTCTTCTTTCCCTCTCTGCCTCTGTCTCTTCTTTCCCTCTCTGCCTCTGTCTCTTCTTTCCCTCTGCCATGGCTCTTCTTTCCCTCTCTGCCTCTGACTCTTCTTTCCCTCTCTGCCTCTGTCTCTTCTTTCCCTCTCTTCCTCTGTCTCTTCTTTCCCTCTCTTCCTCTGGCTCTTCTTTCCCTCTCTTCCTCTGATTGTTTTCTCAATCTCTTCCTCTAACTCCCACACCCCCCCCCCCCACCTCTCTCTCTCTGTAATAGTGTAGTTTTGCTGCTGGAGCTGTTGTTGCAGAATTATTTCACCATCACTGAAGGTTCTACTGAATTACTGAACTACTGAACTACAGCGATCCAGAAAAATACTGAAACCTACGGCTCTGATATGTGACAACAACCTTCCTGACTGAGCTGCTGACAGGATTCGCCATTTTTAAGCTTAAATTGAAAGTCAAAATTCCTTTTTGTTCCCTCTGGGCATTTTCAGAGCTCCTGGTGCTAAAACACACACACACACACACACACACACACAAACAAAGACACAGACACACACACACACACACACACAAACAAAGACACAGACACACACACACACACACACAAACAAAGACACAGACACACACACAAACAAAGACACAGACACACACACACACACACACAAACAAAGACACAGACACACACACACATACACATACGTAACACACACACACAAACAAAGACACAGACACACACACACATAAACACATATGTAACGCACACACACACACAAACACACATCTCTAAACACCGTTACAGCTTGTTCAAAACAATGTAAAAATCAGACTCCTTCATTCCTGAAGAGTCACTGTTTCAGAATTTTAGAAGGGTTCAGGTTGAGAGAGAGAGAGAAAAGAAGTGGGAAGAATGAAAGGTAGAGAAAGAAAACGTGGGAGAAAGAGAGAAATAAACTGGTCTTATGAAAAATAGTTTAGCTATTAAAGCCAGGCACGCTGAGTCTGTGTGTGTGTGTGTGTGTGTGTGTGTGTGTGTGTGTGTGTGTGTGTGTGTGTGTGTGTGTGTGTGTGTGTGTGTGCGCGCTCTATCATTATGCTTCCAGTTTGGTCTGGTATGGATTACATAGCCACCTTCACTCCACCATTCTCTCTCTCTCTCTCTCTCTCTCTCTCTCTCTCTGCCCATCTCTGTCTCTTCATCTCTCTCTCTCTCTTACTTCCTTCATATCTCTCTCTCTCTCTCTCTCTCTCTCTCAGTGTCAGGGAGTGACAGAAACTCTGGGATCTTATCCTCAGACCTCTCTA
>NC_051235.1:4112500-4130000 GCF_015220715.1 Pygocentrus nattereri
CACTACAACCGTGAAAAGTATCCCCAATCATGGCCCAGGCATACCCCACTACCACTGTGAAATGTCCCAACTCATGGCCCAGTCAAACTCTGCTACCATGGTGAATTGTCCCGACTCATGCCCCAGCCAAACTCCACTACTATGATGAATAGCAACCCAACACATGGCCCAGTCAAACTCCACTACAACTCATGGCCCAGTCAAACTCCACTACCACTGTAAAGTGTCCCAGCTCATGGCCCACTCAGACTCCACTACCATGGCGAGAAGTGTCCTGACTCATGGCCCAGTCAAACTCCACTACTATGGTGAAACGTGTCCTGACTCATGGCCCAGTCAAACTCCACTACTATGGTGAAACGTATCCTGACTCATGGCCCGGTCAAACTCCACTACTACTACCCAGCTTACAAATGACTTGCACGACTCTACTGCAGTGAAGTATCCCAGCTCATATTTATATATGGTTTCAGCCTGTTTCACACACGCGCCACTCACTCATGAATATTTAATCAGCTTTTGATCAGTATAATCTATAATCTATCACTGCTGCAGGCTATCCAGAGTGTGTGTATGTGTGAGTGTCCTGTAATGGAAGAAGCGGCAGCATGCAGGGATGATTAGAGCGAGAAGCAGCGGAATTAGATCACACAGCAGAGTGAGTGTGTGTGTGTGTGTGTGTGTGTGTGTGTGTGTGTGTCTGGATAGGAATTTTCAATAATGGTGACCTCTCTGTACAGATATGACAGAGAGTGAGAGAAAGAGTGAATTGAAAGCGAGAGATAAGAAAGGTACATCCTTTAAACAGATGGCCCTTCAAAGATTCTTTCATAAAAGCAATGGTTCTATACAGAACCATTTTCCTGGTTAAAAGGTTTTTTGCATGGTGACATGGTTCTTCAGATTGACAGAGAATGTATTGTATATGGTTCTATATAGAACCTTTTTGGAAAATTCTAGACCAGTCTAGACTCTCTAGACTAGAGAGAGACCAGATGAGATACAGAAAGAGAGAAAAGAAAGAGAAATAGGTGAAAAGAGAGAGAAACAAGGACAGAGAGAGGAGGAAGAAAGAGAAAAACAGATATAGAGATAGAGAGGAAAAAGAAAGAAAAGGAGGAGAAAGAGTGAGAGGAATAAGGATAGAGAGGGAGAGAGAGTAGAAGTACAGAGAGGGAGAGATAGTACTGGTAAAGCCAGGATAAAAGGATATGAAATGAGAGAAAAAGAGAGAGAGCAAATTAATTATTTCCCTCCCTCTCGTTTCTCAGCATGCGTGTGTGACCAATCCGTTCCGCCGCTGAGCCACCTTGCCCCGACTACCCTCTCGCGGAGCTCGCTCACAGGGCCCTCTCTGTCTGCTGCAGTCCCACGCGGTCCCCCTGGCAGAGCAGCATGAGGGGGCCCTGTTGGCCAACTCCTTGGCTAGATGCCCAGACTGCACAAAGCCAATGCTGCATGCACACACACACACACACACACACCCCAGCGACAGCCGTCAGAGCGGTTGCCAAGGCCCTGTATCAGGCGGAGGCAGGATGGAATGTCAGTGGGCGGCTCTGGCTGCCACGGCAACAAATCCATCAGTGTCTCACTGGAGGGAGATTCCATCGCCATGCCGACTGAGTTACGCAACCGCTCCCCTTCACATCGGCCCTTTGTGTCCAGCGCCACGGCGACCGGGAAGCTAATTTAATTGGTTAATTGATTCAATTTGTTTAATTAGCGTGACCTGCTGGAACCAGAGTGGAACACTTCACAGTGATTTTAAGGTGGAGAGTCACAACCTAAACACACACAGACAGAGAAGAGAGACAGAGAGAGAGAGAGAGAGAGAGAGAGAGAGAGAGAGAGAGAGAGAGAGACAGGAGCAGAAAGAAAGAGAGAGGCACAGAGAGTGAGAGAGAGAGAGAGAGAGAGAGAGAGAGAGAGAGAGGAGCAGAAAGAAAGAGAGAGGCACAGAGAGAGAGCGAGAGAGAGAGAGAGAGAGAGAAACAGAGAGAGAGAGAGAGAGACAGACAGAGAGAGAGAGAAACAGAAAAAAGAGAGACACAGAGAGAGAGAAAGAGACAGAGAGAGAGAGGCAGAGACAGAGAGAGAGGCAGAGACAGAGAGAGAGAGATAGTAATGAGAGAGAGAGAGACAGAGAGAGAGGCACACAGAGAGAGAGAGAGACAGACAGAGAGACAGAGAGAGAGAGGCACAGAAAGAGAAAGAGAGAGAGGCACAGAGAGAGAGAGAGACAGACAGAGAGAGAGAGGCACAGAGAAAGAGAGACAGAGAGAGGCCAAAGAGAGACTCACACTTAGACTGCTTGTCTGCTGCTCAGCAGATAACATGCAGCTAATCCACCACACACCGCTACGGTGACACACACACACACACACACACACACAACACACACACACACACACACCACACCACACACAGTAAACCGGCCTCCTCACAGCAGAAAGTGAAAACAGAAACAGAACACAAGCCTGACAAAGAACTGGTTTCACAAAGTATGATTTTTTCAGACCAAAACAAAGCAGGAGGTGGGGGTACCACTTCAGTACCACCAGAGTTTAGAATCTTACCTGCAATTGCTAAAAATAATAATAATTAAAAAAAAAAGAATTTAACTTTAAAGGGTCAAAGTCATGGGTGAAAAAACTGCTTTAAAATATTAAACTACATGCCTGTGTGTAATTTTAACATGACCGCTAGGGGCAGTGCTGCATTGCGCAAACCAGTTTGTACAGCAAACAAAGAAGAAACCTAGAAACGTTAACAGTGCCAGTTTAACGGGAGCCCGGCCTCTTCCTGTTTCCCCCATTATATTAAAAACAACAGCTAAACGCCAGAGGGCGCCCTCGAGTGAGTCCTGAATGAATGGGATTAAATGGAGCTAAACGGCTGAAAACGAAAAGTTCAAATAGTTTCTAATCACTCACTCAGAACTTCCCTTTAAGTTTAGACAGTAGAAGGATGGATTTCACTAAAAAACCAAAGAAAACTCACCTGACAAGACACTAATGCATCAAGGCATTCAAGCGATGAGCGGCTGGTACTAACAGGCCCAAAGTGTGCTGAGAAAACATTTATACCCCCTCCAGCAGCCTGGACTGTTCACACGAGTCAGGTTGGGTCTGTGAATTCATGCTCCAACTCGAGGCTCAAGACTGAAATCGAGATTCACCAGACTGGGCTACGTCAACTGTCCAGTTTTTGAGAGCCTGTGTGTCCTACAGCCTCAGCTTCCTGTTCTTGGGCTGCTGTTGTAGCCCATCCACCTCAGAATTCGACGTGTGCACTCTGAGATGTTTATCTGCTCACCACAATTGTAGTGTGGTTATCGGAGTTACCACAGCCTTTCTGTCAGCTCGAACAAATCTGGCCATTCTCCACTGACCTCTCTCATCAACTAGCTGTGTCCATCACATCATTCTGAGTAACTCTGGAGACTGTTGTGTGTGAAAATCCCAGGAGATCAGCAGATAAATACTAGAAATATTCAAACTAGCCCACCTGGCACCAAAAATCATCCCATGCTGTCCGTAATAAAGTAATCAGTCATTATATTTATAAAACAGAGAGTTCCAGTTCTAAACTCTCAGCGGCTGAGCCGCACACCTACGACCGACTGACTGATGAGAGTGTAATCATTTCTTGGTTGAACACTTTTTTTATGCTGATTATTATTGATAATAACTGAAAGCTCCAAAAGTCTGTGTTTAAGCTCAGGCGTATAGCGTTAAAATTAACGTGGGAAAGTGTTCCACTGTAAGCCGGGTGCTAACATGTCAGTTGGCAAAAATGGTTCTAAGTTCTAGAGACTGAATCTCACAGCTAGCTGAAATTAGCATTATCGTAGCAGTGCTAATCAGGTGCTTATGAGGAGAAGGTTTCTGCTTTAAGTTCTGTAATATAATGAGATGTATGACAAAACATTAAAAGTCCAGTAGCTCCACTGAAAATCCGGTTCTTCAATTTATGTTCAGGTTGTGCTAGGTAAGCTAGCATGCTATTAGTTAGCCAGCTAGTGTTAACTAGCGAGGCTAATGCTAACTAACTAGCAGTCTGGAAATAAACCGGCATTGCAGCTCAGCTAGCGCTCTTAGCTTTTAAACAAGGGAAACAAAATTCAACCCCAGTGAAGACGACGCTCCTTCGCCGCACAAGTACTTTTTAGCAGCTCGTTTTTACCGTAAAGCTGAAGGTGCCACACGTTTAGATATAGCATTACAACAGCAGCCTTACGGTGAGTGTGAATACAGCGCAGTCTGCCTGTACTGTAAAGGCTTTGGCTGAATAAAACTGACTTCCACACAGGACATTATCACAGAAATTCCTTACACTGCTCTTCCCAGAGTGCTAACGCTAATGCCACGCTAGCAGACAATGATGCGAACGTGGTCCGCGCGCATTCAGGTATTCTCAGATCTAGAAGACTGATTGGGTCCCTAATCGCTCCCACTCTCTCCGACCCACTTTGTCTGCTGTTGGAACAAAAGGCCGCCAAAAGTTTTTGCTCTCCCGCACGTGACGCTTGCCGGAACGTGGTCATGCATAATTCAGGGCGGCGAGGATCTGCTGCTTTGATTGAGGGGAGCATTCGCCGGCGAATCGCGGGAAAAGAAGCCATCCTAACACCTCATGGGAGGGAAGGTGGGGGGGGGGGTATAAATATAAAAACAAACAAATAAATAAATAAATAAATGAAAGTGAAATTACGCCAGCCGGGGCCGCCGCCACATCCGACGCAGTTTTGTTTACATCAAACGAAGACGGGTAAGACATTATGAGGGTGATGAATTATGAATGCGGCTGGAAAAGAGCGGCGCGGCGGCTTTCTGTAACATTTCTCACTCAGGACGGGAGAGAGAGAGAGAGAGAGAGAGACTCAGCTGGTTCTAAGACTTACCCTGCAAGACCTATTTAGTGAAAATTGAGCAAAAAGTCAGATTTACAGCTTCGCCCCTCCCCCAACCTACCCACAAATGTCAGGCAAGAGATGTTTGGTGTTTGAAGTTTTCTTCTCCTGTTTTATCCTGGAGCTAAAAGGCTAATGTGGCAGTTTATGGAAGCATTAGCAGGGAATTTCTAGGGAGAAGAACTGCCACTCCAATGTGTTCCAGCTTGGTTAGACACTAGAGGGTGTTCCTGAGCGAGTCCAAAATGAATAGGTTCCTACAGAGTTTTGTATAATTTGTAAATAGTTGTTCAGTTTATACAGACCAATGCAAATGTTTTCTCGACAGACATCCAATATATCCTCAACTGCTAACAGTTAACCAATCAGCACTCAGTAGAAGCAAAGCCAACCAAACAGCATTCAGTACAATAATGCTAACCAATCAGCACTGAGTAGCAGTAATGCTAACCAGTCATTTATCACAAGTATAGCACTTACAGTTGTCTAGGGCAGATCTAGCAGGGCAGAAATTTCACAAACTGACTTGTGGCAAAGATGGCATCCTAGTACAGATCTGTTAACGATGGGTGTGGCTGAAACTCATTACTTAGAAAGGGGTGTCAACATATGTCTGGCCATATAATGTAGCTGCAGCACATTTAGCTGTGCTTAATAGCAATAATATAGCAGAGCTGCTGCTATCACCTCACAGGCAAGCTTTCCTCATTCAAGCTCTGACAGGTGCAGCTGGGCAAACTGCACAAGCCTCCACTCGTTCATGCTGCACCTGAGCTAAAGACAAACATGAGCACACACACATATTCATACATGCACAGAGACACACACACTGGCCTGCATGCATAACTGCACACAGATACACATGTGCACACTAGGAGAAGCACATAAACGCTGCACATGCTCAGATGCGCATATACTGATACATGCGTAAGAGCACATGAGTGGTTATTTAGGCCAGCCTCTCTAAATGACTGAATCCTTTACTTTCCCCATATCCACCAACTCGCACTGACCGGACCTCACTGACAACTCCAAACTGTCAACTTGTCAACCTGAAATAAAGCCGACCATTTCATACCATGTTTGTTCAAGTCCAAGCCAAGGTTTATTACTTCTATGACCTAAGAAGAGCTCCACTATTTTGAATTGAAGTCCCAGTAGTTAATAAATAATAAGCCTTAGTATGTAATAAGCTTGGAATTTTAAAAGGTTAAGCACATTATCACCTCATATCGTTTTAAAGTGGCAGTGAATATACATGGCAGTTCATTTAAGGTGGCAGGGAATTTAAAGTGACAATTAATATTATTTTATTATTATTAACTGACCCTTATTAGTCCCACAAAGGGGAAATTTCACCTCTGAAATCTAACCTATCAGTGCAGTGAAACACCACATACACACTAGTGAACACACACTAGGGGGCAGTGAGCGCACTTGCCTGGAGCAGTGGACAGCCCTAACTGCAGCACTTGGGGAGCAGTTAGGGGTTAGGTGCCTTGCTCAAGGGCACCTCAGTAACACACTGACGGCTCAGGGGATCGAATCAGCAACCTTCCGGTCACAGGGCTGGCTCCCTAAACACCAGCCCACGACTGCCCCCAGTAGATTTAAGGTAGCACTGAATTTAAGGTGGCAGTAGATTTGAGGTATCAGTAAATTTAAGGTGCCAGTAGTTTTAAGGTATCAGTGAATTTACGGTAGCAGTCGATTTAACAGTGTGTTTAACAGCATAGCATCCACCAAGCAACACTTTAGCTACAACCAGAGCCAAGTAGATTCCATAGCAACCACATAGCAACATTTACGCAACATTTCAGCAACCATCTATAGTCTACTGCCATTTTAACGTTTTAACATAATTAGCAGGCTTTTTAAGCCAATTTAAAGTTCGGTAAACTTTCCCTTTCTAGTTAGATTTGTTTTAGCCAAAGTTTTTAGTCTTTTTCTTTTTCTTTTGGCCAAAAACTGAAATCCCATTTTTCACTGTTTTTGGACAAACTTGCACATTTTTATATGTGCAGTGCAGCGGAATCCAGAAATAAAGCGCTGACCTGCACTGTATTCATGAATTACATAAAAATTCTGTTGCATCAGAAATTTTTCTCACATATTTTAGCTTAAATTACACTCAGTGATGGGAAGAGGGAAGACTACGGAAGAGGAGATTTAAATTTGATGGAAAGTTATTGCTGGTGTGTACAGTCTTGTTTTGTGAATGTAGATCATATATGTACTGGAATTGTCATACAAATATCTAATTCATTATGTAATTACATTTAAACTGTGAAGAAAAATAACAATAATAATACTAAACCCTGAGAGGGTAACTTTATAATCATGCATAGCAGAACCAAAAAGGCCGAAGAGACACCTTTCCTCTCAAATGAGTCAAAAGTGTGTCTGTGATTTCAGTACAAAAGTTAAAGTTTCATCAGGTGGTTTTTAGAGATTTACAGTCAGACAAGTTTGCAAACAATTAACCTCTTGGAAAATGATTACAGTCAGGAACGTTCCTTCTTTTAGCGGTCATATCTTTCGTTTGCTGGAACTGGGAGCAAAGATCAAAACCACAAGGATGAAGAAAAACCTCAGTAAGACTTTGCACATGTGATCTGAAACTGATGGAACAGCACAATAACATTAAAACACAAAGCACAGTTAAAGCGTAACATTGCAGATCATAGTTTAATGCTGGGACGCTGCCGTTTTGGTAAACTTTTATTTTTGAAACTTAAAAGTTTTACAGTTTCTACTCAAATATAAACTTACAACCAACAGGTGTAGAATGTGTTGCAGTATAATTAGACTAAGTGTCCACTTTATTAGAAACAGCCACCTTGTACTTCCACTAACTGGCCACTTTATTAGAAACACCCACCTTGTGCTTCCACTCACTGGCCACTTTATTAGAAACACCCACCTTGTGCTTCCACTAACTGGCCACTTTATTAGAAACACCCACCTTGTGCTTCCACTCACTGGCCACTTTATTAGAAACACCCACCTTGGGCTTCCACTAACTGGCCACTTTATTAGAAACACCCACCTTGTGCTTCCACTCACTGGCCACTTTATTAGAAACACCCACCTTGTGCTTCCACTCACTGGCCACTTTATTAGAAACACCCACCTTGTGCTTCCACTAACTGGCCACTTTATTAGAAACACCCACCTTGTGCTTCCACTAACTGGCCACTTTATTAGAAACACCCACCTTGTGCTTCCACTAACTGGCCACTTTATTAGAAACACCCACCTTGTGCTTCCACTCACTGGCCACTTTATTAGAAACACCCACCTTGGGCTTCCACTAACTGGCCACTTTATTAGAAACACCCACCTTGTGCTTCCACTAACTGGCCACTTTATTAGAAACACCCACCTTGTGCTTCCACTAACTGGCCACTTTATTAGAAACACCCACCTTGTGCTTCCACTAACTGGCCACTTTATTAGAAACACCCACCTTGTGCTTCCACTAACTGGCCACTTTATTAGAAACACCCACCTTGTGCTTCCACTAACTGGCCACTTTATTAGAAACACCCACCTTGGACTTCCACTCACTGGACACTTTATTAGAAACACCCACCTTGTGCTTCCACTCACTGGCCACTTTATTAGAAACACCCACCTTGCACATGGCACTGTGACCTGCTGCTCAGCTCAGCCTGGCTGATAAGACGAGTCACCTTATCTGTGCTGAGCATTGATTCTGAGTTATAAAGGGGAGCGTGTCCTCCAGAGTAAACACCAGGTCAATCTGAAGATCAGGCATTAGATTCAGCCTAAAATATATACCTGTTATTAATAATCACTGCTATTTTATTCCATAATAACTCCTACAGTTTAGACTAAAACAGAGTCAATTAGATATTAAGAGGTAGTTTTAAATGTTTTATTCAATTTTCAATAAATTCACTGATATCAATCTTTTAAGACCTTCATTCTGGATTCATTTTATTCATTCTATACATAAAGCTCTGAAATAATTACATAATAAACCTCTCTCTCTCTCTCTCTCTCTCTCTCTCTCACTCTCTCACTCACTGTCTCTGTCTCTCTCTATATCTCACTCACTCACTCACTGTCTGTCTCTCTCTCTGTCTCTCTCACTCACTGTCTGTCTCTCTCTCTCTCTCTCTCTCTCTCACTCACTCTCTCACTCACTCACTCACTCACTCTCTGTCTCTCTCTATATCTCACTCACTCACTCACTGTATCTCACTCTCTCTCTCACCCACTCTGTCTCACTCACTCTCTCTTTCTCACTCACTCTCACACTCACTCGCTCTCTCTCTCTCTGTAACTCAATCACTCTCTCCCTCACCCTCTCACTCTCTCTCTCTTACTCACTCTCTCCCTCACCCTTTCACTCTCTCTCTCTCTCTCTCTCTCACTCTCTCTATCTCACTCACTCTCTCACTTTTACTTTCCTCCCTCTCTGTACACTGTACCCCTTCTTTCCTCTGTCGTAGGACCCCCCTCTCTCTTTCTCTCTTCTCCCTTTCATCCTTCTCATACTTTCCTCCCTCACTTTTCCTCTTTCTTCCCCCTTTCTTTCACCCCTCTCTATCTCTTTCTTTCACTCCATTACAGTCACTGGTGGACAGTAACTGAGTAACTGAGTAACTGTAATTAGTTTCAGTACTTAAGTATTTTTGGTGTATCTGTACTGAAGTTTCTCCGTTCTGGGCGACTTTTTCCTTTCACTCCACTACATTTCAGAGTCTAATATCCGACTTTTTCCTCCTATAATTTTGAGAAATCTGTCGTTCCTTTTGGTTTCTGTGTGTATAAAAACGTCACATGTCAAAACGAAAGAAGCGCAAAGCCAGAGCGCCAATCAGGGCCCAGCGGTCACTTTGTTTAGAGCTGGTTTTGACCTGTTGGTCATACCGACCCAGTGCAGCACGCGGTTCAACGTCAGCGCAGCAGCGTAAAACTTTGGGAGAGTCTGTTCAACATAAATGATGAACTAATCTAACTTTGTGTAAATAGAGCACAATATAGAAATATGTCCACATATGCAGTCGAGACTGAACCTGCATTTAATGGCAGTCACTATGGCAACCAGACAAACAGTTTGCTGTGCTCTTCACTCATGGATTCTTTCTACATTACACAGGATTGTCAGATTCCCCAAAAATCCAGCTGGTTTTAAAGTTCAGAGTTTTTGTTTCAGCTTCTAAGTACATTTTAAGATATTTTATCCAGACCCAGGACTACTTACTCTACGAGTTTGGTACGTTTGGTGAAGTGTGAACGCCGTTTTCTAGCCTGGGTGGGGTCCAGAGGGTTCTGGTCCTCCTGAAGTCGGTGATCTTGGATTTGCTTCCAGAAAGCTCTGGCGGTCGACTGAGCATGTGGAAGCCATCAGCTCCTGGTGCCACGAGTGGGGTTGCCCGATTGGTTCATCTTGTACCGTGACCACTTTAACTTGTCGCATCACTTCATTTTTCAGATTTCATGATGACGGGGAAAGGATTGTTGTGGACAGCCATATTATAGAGGTCTCATAGTGGCATGCGCTCGTCCCCTGGGCCCTGATGACGACCACGAGAGCTGGCAGGAAGACAGGGCCCAAAGCCTGAGTGAGGACGAAGCCCTGCAAGGACAGCAGAGAGAGGAAATCCATGAGGTCCCCCACTCCCTTGAGGATTTCCTCTCCCCTACCGAGGTTATCACAATTTTGCACCCGCCTAATAGAACTACGTATTCGTGGAGCAAGGTTACTGTACTAAGCTCAGCTTTGTGGAGCGAGAGCGTGTGCTGATGGCATCATAAAGCTGCATATCCCATACCAGCCTGCATGACTAAAAACCTTATCAAACAAGAATGGCTTCCTGTATGCAGGCGCTCTTGAGCTGTGAAATGCCTTGTATCCAAAAAGTGCTGTTCTTCACTGCTCGAGTGTTTGTATCCAAGGAAAACAATAAGAAGCAGCAAGCGGATGACGTACCTACCACTTTGCAAAACTGCACACAGAAAAGCGAATGGAATCGATCCACAGTTCGGATGGAATTCCTGTGTGAAAACAAACCAGCAATAAAAGCAAGCCCAGCCTCAGCCCTGTGTGTAGACTCAAGTATTAAGGACAAATGTAAAAATGACCTTAAATGCTGCAGCCATGGAAAAATGTTTGAAAATGAATCATATTTTGAATGTATATTGATCCTGGTGTTGAATAGCTGGTAAGCAAAGGACACACAGGCACTTGTTTGGTGGCTGAATATTGTAAAGCTGAAGGACGATGTCTGTACATGTAACATCACAAAAAGAAATCTCTAGATCTCTGTCAATCGACATTGACAGCTATTCATTAAAATAGCTTTTGCAAAGAAAAACAGCACTGACTCGTGATATGGGAAGCTTAAACCAGCTTATATATGTACACTACATTTCCAAAAGTTTTCACTCACACATCCAAATCATTGAGTTCAGGTGTTCCAGTCACTTCCATGGCCACAGGTGTATAAAGCCGAGCCCCTAGGCCTGCAGACTGCTTCTACAGACATTAGTGAAAGAATGGGTCGCTCTCAGGAGCTCAGTGAATTCCAGCGTGGTACCGTGATCGGACGCCACCTGTGCAACAAGTCCAGTCGTGAAATTTGCTCACTACTAAATATTCCACAGTCCACTGTCAGTGGGATTATAACAAAGTGGAAGCGATTGGGAATGACAGGAACTCAGCCACAAAGTGGTCAGCCACGTAAAATGACAGAGCGGGGTCAGCGGATGCTGAGGGGCATAGTGCGCAGAGGTCACCAACTTTCTGCAAAGTCAATCACTACAGACCTCCAAACTTCATGTGGCCTTCAGATCAGCTCAAGAACAGCGTAGAGAGCTTCATGGAATGGGTTTCCATGGTCGAGCAGCTGCATCCAAACCTTACATCATCAAGCGCAATGCAATGCGTGGAATGCAGTGGTGTAAAGCGCCGCCACTGGACTCTAGAGCAGTGGAGACGTGTTCTCTGGAGTGACCAATCACGCTTCTCCGGCTGGAAATCCGGTGGACGAGTCTCGGTCTGGCGGTTGCCAGGAGACGGTACTTGTCTGACTACATTGTGCCAAATGTAAAGTTTGGTGGAGGGGGGATCATGGTGTAGGGTTGCTTTTCAGGAGTTGGGCTCGGGCCCCTTAGTTCCAGTGAAAGCAACTCTTAAAGCTTCAGCACCAAGACATTTTGGACAATTTCATGCTCCCAACTTTGTGGGAACAGTTTGGGGACGGCCCCTTCCTGTGAACCAGTGCACAACGCAGGTCCATAAAGACACGGATGGATGAGTTTGGTGTGGAAGAACTTGACTGGCCTGCACAGAGTCCTGACCTCAACCCCGTAGAACACCCTTGGGATGAATTAGAGCGGAGACTGTGAGCCAGGCCTTCTCGTCCAACATCAGTGTCTGACCTCACAAATGTGCTTCTGGAAGAACGGTCAAAAATTCCCATAAACACACTCCTAACCCTTGTGGAAAGCCTTCCCAGAAGAACTGAAGCTGTTATATTAATATGATATATAGGTATATCATATTAAATCCTGTGGAATAAGAATAGGATGTTACTAAAGGTCATATGTGTGTGAAGGCAGACGAGCAAATACTTCCAATTTATTTAAAGCCTATATTTAATTGAAAGTACTACAAATACAACATACCGAATGTTGAATCAGAAATTTTATTGTTTTTTGGAAAACATTTGACTATTTTGAATTAGACAACAACAGCATGTTCTAAATAAGCTGAGATGAGCCACCAAAAGACTGTTTTGTAATGCTAAACAAATAAATCAACTGGCAACAGGTCGTTAACATGATTTGGTATTTAAACATTTTTACTTTTCACTCTGTGCAAGACAAAAGTGTAACAATTCAAGAATAATGTGTTTCCCATGCAAAATAGCAAAGAACCCATCATCTACAGTACATAATATCATTAAATGATTCAGAGAAAAGATTGAGAAAATTCTACACGCAAGGTACAAGGGTGAAATCTTTGGGCCCCCAGGCAGCACTGCATTAAAAACAGACATGATTCTGTAGTGGAAATCACTGCATGGGCTCAGGAACTCTTCCAGAAATCAATGTCTGTGAATACGCCATGCAACTCAAATGCAAGTCAGAACCTCACCATGTAAAGATGAAGCCATATATTAACAGGATTCAGAAACACTGCCAACTTCTCTGGGCCTGAACTCATCTGAGTTGGACTGAAGGTGAAGTGGAAAAGTGCCCTGTGGTCCGACGAAGCAAAATTTTTGGAAGTCATTGAAACAGCAACCTAAAGGCTAAAGAGGAGAGGGACCATCCAGCTTGTTATCAAGGCCCAGTTCAAAAGCCAGGATTAATGATGATATAGGGGTGCATTAATTCACATGGCATGGTTGACTTGCACGCCTGTGAAGGCACCATTAATCCTGAATGATATATACATGTTTTGGCAACATATGCTGCCATCCAGACGACATCTTTTTCAGGGAAGGCCTTGATTATTTCAGCAAGACAAGGTCAAACCTTGTTTTGAATGTATAAAAACGGTATAGCTCCATATTAAAAGAGTCCTGGAGCTAAACTGACCTGCCTGCAGTCCAGACCTTTCAACCTTTCTGAAAGCATTTGGCGCATTCTCAAATAAAAATACAACAAAGGAGATTAACTAAAATCCTATTTCAAGAAAGAATGGAAAAACATTTCACTTTCAAAACTACAGCAAATGGAAACAGGGTAACCTCTGCCTTCTACGCTGTAGCCTGGGGCTCAATCCCCTGCTTGGGTAAGCGCTTTACACTATACCAATAAGAGTCCTTGGGCAAAACTCCTAACACCACCTTCGCTTACCTGTAAATAAAAAGAAAAAAAAAAGCTCAAATTGTAAGTTGCTCTGGATAAGAGTATTTGCCAAATGCTGTAAATATAAATTAATACATAATATTACATTTTACAATATATTTTGTGAAGTATTAAATAATATATAGGGCCAAACCTTATCACTTTGTGTTACGTTTTATTGTATTGTTTTAGTTCAACTTTGCTTTGGGCTGTTTTTACCGCAAAATTATTCAGAATATAGCAACTTAAATGTAACCAAACATACTTTTATATACATCATCAGTTTCACTGTTCTAATCTCAGTTTTTTTTCCACTGAGTACAGCTTGAGCCCAGTTCAGTCGCCTTTGCTGTGTTATCTAAACCTTGAACTTCCTTCCCCAAACCAAACACTGTTTGGATGGACTGAAGATTATTTCATCAGCTGTTGGCTGTCCAGTTAGGACTGATAGGTCTGTTGTTAAACAAGAGCTGGTCAGTCTCCAACAGTCGACTAGCCTTTCAAAAGAGTTTTTTTTGCAGGTAGGAACTCATATGAATTTAATAATGACAGCACGATGAAGTTTCTCATTGCTGTGGGAGCAAAACTTCAAAATCTTCAAAAAAAAATGTGAAAAAAAGGCACTGTGAAACTTACAATGAAAAATGACAAAAATAGAAATACGAGTTTTATTGAGACCTGTGCCGAATAATTTAAATATATTCTAACAATTGAAAGAATACATTTATGATAGTAAAAGTATAGGAAAAAAAGTTATTATTAAAGCCGTAAACAAGACAAATAATACATAGTGAACTTTAGCACAAACATGATTAATTCATGAAAAAATCAGTAATAAAAATACATAAAGCAACTGAGTAGGGTAAGAAAAAAAGACAAAATAGCAAAGTCATAGAAGAATCGACAATGATAATGTTAATATTATTACTAAAAGAACAATCTAATAAATGTATTCATGTGCTAATATTAAGGAAATATTCCACATAATTTCAGTGTAAAATTTAATCTGAGAAAGTTTTTACCTATAACGATCAGTTTTGTCCATGTACACAATGTGGCCGAAAGTATGTGGACACTTCACTGTCACGCCTGTTCCAGCTCATTGGACTCCTGTGTGGCAACCACAGAACCACTTTTCTTGGAAGCTCTCCACAACATTTTGGAGCGTGTCTGTGGCAATGTTTGCCCATTCAATCAAAAGAGCATTTGTGAGGTCAGGCGCTGATGCTGGACAAGAAGGCCTGGCTCACAATGACATTCCAGTTCATCTCCAAGGTGTTCAGTGGTCACTGAGGTGGTGTTACTGATACAAGTGGATCAGACAGAGTTTTTAAACACTGCGTCCACTCACTGTCCACTCTATTAGACACTCCTACCTTGTCGGTCCACCTTGTAGATGTAAAGTCAGAGACGACAGCTCATCTGCTGCTGCACAGTTTGTGTTGGTCATCCTCTAGTCCTTCATCAGTGGTCACAGGACGCTGTCGGCTGGATATTTTTGTTTGGTGGACTATTCTCAGTCCAGCAGCGACACTGAGGTGTTTAAAACTCCAGCAGCACTGCTGTGTCGGATCCACTTGTACCAGCACAACACACACTAACACACCACCACCACCACGTCAGTGTTACTGCAGTGCTGAGAACGATCCACCACCCAAATAGTACCTGCTCTGTGAGGGTCCATGGGGGTCCTGACCACTGAAGAACAGGGTAGCAGAGTATCAGAGAAACAGATGGACTACAGTCTGAAACTGTAGAACTACAAAGCGCTCCTATATGGTCAGTGGAGCTGATAAAATGGACGAGTGTGGAAACAAGATGTTTTTAATATTATGGCTGGTAGGAATGTAATCAGTGTTGGTGGTTACAAATAACGTTAAAGTAACGAAACGAATGTAGTGTAACAGCAGAGCTGAACCAGAAGGGGGCACTGCAGAGGCTGAACTGACAACAGTAACAGTGTAGACAGTTGCAATATAGTTATGTCAAATTCCAATGTAACAGATGTAATTTCTAAAATATCGCTGTTGTCGGGAAGAAAACCTCGTATCGCCAGTAACAGTAACTTTACAGGAGAAGGAAAAAACCTACTTTACTTTTAATGGAAGTCAATGGAACCAGAATCTTTTACAGTTTTGGGTTTACTTTCATTCTGTTACGTTAGGCAGAGGCTCTAACCAGCTTCTGCTTATAGATACTGACGTAGCGCAGTACTTGGGGAGCTTTGGCCCTGATACGTTTCGGCTTTACATCATTTTTGGTGGCTACTTTTAGTGCTACTTGAATCATTATATCAGCTATTTCAATGAAGTAATGCTGCTTGGTATTGAATACAGATTTAGATTTCTAGTAACATCAGGCCTCGTAGATCACTGCTGAAAATTTCACGTCACTCACACTGGCGCCACGTGCACTGAGCTGGTCAACAATTACAGGTAAACAAATAAAAAACACTAGCCAATCACAGCCACTGCTGATGAGTTGAACAGGTTCGGTTTAGTCCAGTTTAGTTCTTGACCACGTTCTTTCTGTGCTGAACTGTGTATCTCAGAGTCCTCAGGCCAAGAAAGTGCACAAGTGTAATACCACTGTAACGTCCGGCTATTTTTGAGAGTCTGATCACGCCAGGACCGCAGATCACCCACGCACTTCAACAGCTCACTGAGCCAGTAGAGAGATATGAGCCTGGCCTGATAGGACAGAGTCCAACACACACACACACACACACCTACCTGACCTTCACCTCTATGATTAAACACATACACACACACAGACGGGTCATTTACATTACAACAACCAAACACACACACACACACACACCAAACTGCAATGAAACGTGACACTGAGATGAAACAGCTAATTTAAACAGTCTAATGTTAGGAACACCTCAATCTGAAGAACCGTTTAAGCATGCAAATCGTTCTACACTCCTGGTTCTAAGCAGAACCTTTTTTCTTTGCTAAAGAACCCTTGAAGAGCCATTTTTTGAAGACTAAAGTGGTCATTTGGGATGTGTTTACGGGAAACGTTCCAGTGTTTGTTATGCTACATCAGCCTTGTAGCTCCAGTGCTGAGAAGTACAGAAGCAAAGTTCTGTCAGAATGACCACGTCTGGGGTCAGTGGAGAGCTGCATCTGATTATTTCGGTCAAGAAAGAAAGAAAGAAAACAAAAGCAAATGCATGTAAACCTATGAGGGACTTCAAAGGGACACCCATATAACTCAGCTCAGCAGAGCCAAAACACACACACACACACACACACACACACCTCTTCCATGTGGTGTTCACGCAGACGGTGTGTGTCAGCGGCTGTTCTGTTTATGCCTTATCTATTTATAGTGGTGTGAACTGCACTGTCACCTGTGTCAGACACCCACACACACACACACACACACACACACACACACCCAACGGGTTTCCCCGCTATTGCAGTGATGGTACACAGATTTCTTCACCGGGGACAACACTTCCATCTTCTCACACACACACACACACACACACGCACACACACACACACACACACTTCTTTTTAAAGGATATAAAGTGTTGGTTCCGGCTACGCGAGCTGATTGGTTGAGAGACATTCTAACTGAGTTGTTACTTCACCACAACATCACGGCTTTTTCACTCCGCTAAGATGCCGTTGCTAAGCAACAGCTTTGACAGCTGTAGGAGACGCTCGAGTCGTTTGAACCTTTTTACTTCTTACTTTGTCACAAACAGAAAACGGACACTGTTAAGATCACATCTGA
>NC_051235.1:4132500-4140000 GCF_015220715.1 Pygocentrus nattereri
CTTTGGTCCATTCATCATGAAATTCACAAACAATGTAAAGGGTAACAGGTGTTTTCAAATTATGTCAAAAACTAAAACAACTCAGCACCATATACGTCTTTCGTTACGTCTCTGCTGGACACTGGGCTCCACCACCACACAAATCTAGAATAATAATCTACCTCAAACCCTCCAGCCCGCGCACACACTCGCACCCTGCAAAAGTGTGCGTTGCGGTAGGGAGAGTGTGAGTGACAGGAGCAATAGCAGGTCGTGTTTGCGTCAGCCGAGTTTCTAAGCAGTGCTATTCTGTCGAGCAGGGGGGCCGCCACGCTCTCTGTGCGTGAGACAGGGGGTTATCGCTGTCAGTCAACAGCATGTTTACAGCTAATCTTACTGGCTAAATCAGGCTCTGGATGTATGTGTAAGTGTATGTACAGTATATGTGTGTGTGTGTGTGTGTGTGTGTGTGTGTGTGTGTGTGTGTGTGTGTGTGTGTGTGTGTGTGTGTTACAGGGTTATCACTTCCAGCTAACTGCCTGTTTATAACTATCTGAGCAGCTAAATCTGGACACAGAGCACTTGTTAGATTATTTATATATATATATATATATATAGGCAATTGGCCTTTTGAAATTTTGAAAAATACAAGGTTTTGTCCTGACAGCAACAATATACATATGTGTGTATATACCATTTGAATGTGTAATTGCCATTTATGTATCAACATTAACATATTGAAAGGTTTTGTTTATTTTCCAATATCTTAAAATGAATAAATAATATATTTTGCCCCAACATTTGTGCATACAGTACTGTGCAAATCATTCAAAAACATTTATTTGGGCAAGAAGTGTGTTATATATGTTTTTCAGCTTCTGACATAACTTGAATACAACTGTTGCTCTTTACATTTACATTGTGTGCAAATTTTATAATTAATGGCCTAAAAGAAACTTTCTCCTTACTATTTTGGAGATATAAACAAACAGGATGTGTGAGGGGATTCATAGATTGAGAAAAGGTGGTACAGTGCAGTGAATGTCTCATTTGATGTGTAGAAAATGGGTTGCAAGGCAGATGTTACTGATTGGCCTAAAGGAGTGACTGCATTAGGGCTAAAGGCCAAACTGTGAAGGAAGTAGCTGAATTTGCAGATGTATCAAAGCATACAGTCATGCTGGTGTAACAGCAGAAATGTTTGTAGACAGATGCTCTCCACCGTCTTTTCTGAAATGAAGAGTATTAATAGGGAGTTTATCCCCCTTTACACCGGTAATAGCCTCTACTCTTCTGGGAAGGCTTTACACTAGATTGTAGAACATTGCTGGGAGGATTAGATTGAGCATTAGTGAGGTCAGGTACTGATGTTGGATGATCAGTTCTAGGCCATTCCAGTTCATACCAAAGGTATTGGATGGAGTTCCATCAGTCTAGAGAATGCAATTCCACTGCTTAACAACCCAATGCTGGGGGGCTTTATACTCCTCTAGCTGATGCCTGGCAGTGGATATGGTTATTTTAGGGTCCTGTGTGGCTACTCTAGAGCACCCTATTCTATTAATAAGTGCTTAAAAAGCAGCAGAATTCAGTAAAGAGAGGCTGTCTGGATACTTTCTGACACAGTGTGTACAGTGTGCTCACCAGAAGCTCTGAGAGGTCAGTGCGCTGCAGAGCTCCAGCTCAGAGACAATAAAATGATTTAATCTTATAAAACATGACTGTGCTTGTATCTGGGTCATAATCAGCAAGCATCAGCTGATGTGGACACACCGTTAAAGAGGCAATAACACCACCACGATTGTCCCAGGACGGTTCACTGTTTTACAGCATCACGAACAATCAGTCTGCGTATTTATCACTCTATCACTCTTTCTCTCTCCATCAGCAGGGCCATTCAAATTAGACCATAATACAGCGGGAACACGGCACAGTGGTCACGTATGACCAGCATGATGAGGATGGAGGGAAAGAGAGGAGGAGGAAAGAAAAAAGAAAAATAATTATATAAATTATTATATAATTATATATATATATATATATATATATATATATATATATTATAAAATATATATAAATATACACACAAAGACACACAGAGACACAGATACACTATATTTCCAAAAGTTTTCAGTCACCCATCCAAATCACTGAATTCAGGTGTTCCAGTCACTTCCATGACCACAGGTGTATAAAGCCAAGCCCCTAGGCCTGCAGACTGTTTCTACAGACATTAGTGAAAGAATGGGTCACTCTCAGGAGCTCAGTGAATTCCAGCGTGGTACCGTGATCGGACGCCACCTGTGCAGCAAGTCCAGGTGTGAAATTTCATCACTACTAAATATTCCACAGTCAACTGTCAGTGGGATTATAACAAAGTGGAAGCGATTGGGAACGACAGCAACTCAGCCACGAAGGGGTCGGCCACGTAAAATGACAGAGCGGTCAGCGGATGCTGAGGGGCATAGTGCGCAGAGGTCACCGACTTTCTGCAGAGTCAATCACTACAGACCTCCAAACTTCACATGGCCTTCAGATCAGCTTAAGAACAGCATAGAGAGCTTCATGGAATGGGTTTCCATGGCCGAGCAGCTGCATCCAAGTCTTACATCACCAAGCGCAATGCAAAGTGTGGAATGCAGTGGAGTAAAGCGCCGCCACTGGACTCTAGAGCAGTGGAGACGTGTTCTCTGGAGTGACCAATCACGCTTCTCCGTCTGGAAATCCGATGAACGAGTCTGGGTTTGGCGGTTGCCAGGAGACGGTACTTCTCTGACTGCATTGTGAGTATAAAGTTTAATGGAGGGGGGATCATGGTGTGGGGTTGTTTTTCAGGAGGTGGGCTCAGACCCGAGATTTTGGACAATTTCATGCTCCCAACTTTGTGGGAACGGTTTGGGGACGGCCCCTTCCTGTTCCAACATGACTGAGCACCAGTGCACAACGCAGGTCCATAAAGACACGGATGAGCGAGTTTGCTGTGGAAGAACTTGACTGGCCTGCACAGAGTCCTGACCTCAACCCATTAGATCACCTTTGGGATGAATTAGAGCAGAAACTGTGGGCCAGGCCTTCTCATCCAACATCAGTGTCTGACCTCACAAATGTGCTTCTGGAAGAACGGTCAAAAATTCCCATAAACACACTCCTAAACCTTGTGGAAAGCCTTCCCAGAAGAGTTGAAGCTGTTACAGCTGCAAAGGGTGGGAGACATCATATTAAAGAAAGGAAGTCAAGCTCCTCACAGAGTGGTGTGCTGCCAACAACCTCTCCCTCAATGTCAACAAAACCAAAGAACTGATTGTTGACTTCAGGAGGGGAAGTAGAGAGCATTCGCCACTGAGCATCGAGGGGGCGATGGAGGAAAGGGTGAACAGCTTCAAGTTTCTTGGTGTCTACATATCCAAGGATCTCACCTGGTCACTCAACACATCCCACATCGTCATGAAAAGCCATCAGTGCCTTCACTTCCTCAGAAGGTTAAAAAAAGTCAACCTGACACAAAAGCTCCTCTGCAACTTCTACAGAGCCACAGTGGAGAGCATCTTGACCAGCTGCATCACGGTCTGGTACGGCAGCGCCACTGCTGCTGAACGCAAGGCCCTGCAGAGGATAGTCAAAACTGCTCAACACATCACCGCAGCTGTCCTCCCACCCATAAAGGACATATATGACAAGCGATGTAAGAGGAAAACCATCAACATATCCTCGGACCCCACACATCCCAGCCACCCCTTGTTCCATCCTCTGCCATCCGGAAAGAGGTACCGGAACATCCAAGCCAGAACCACCAGGTTCAAGAACAGTTTCTATCCCCGAGCTGTCAAACTGGTCACACTGGCAGCTTCAACCACCAGCTCAGAGGACCGTATGCTGTGCAATTAATCTCTGACTAGCCTTATTTCTAGTATATTTATATATTTATACTGTAACTGTTTAGTTAAGATGTTACCTGAACATTATGCTGCTACTCTCTACCTGCCCTGTACACTTTATATACAGATCACTGTTTACACCACTAGTACTTCTGCATCTACTGTACTGTACTGCAATTCACCAGTACATACATTCAATACTTCTACGTACTGACTTTGTACATTTTGTCTCGTCTTTTACTGTCTTTTGTCTTTTGTCTTTGCACTGGTTGCTATTTATCTCTTAGTACTGCACTGGAAAAGTAGCCCCGATAGTATTTCGTTATACCCTGTATTGTACAATGACAAAGTTGAATTGAATTGAATTGAAACTCTATGGATTAAGAATGGGATCTCACTCAATTTCATATGCATGTGAAGCTAGATGAGCAAATACTTTTGGAAATATATACACATACACACACACCGGCCACTTTATTAGGTATACCTTGCTAGTAAAAGGCTGGACCCCCTTTTGCCTTCAGAACTGTCTTAATTCTTCCTGACAGACTTTCAACAAGGTGTTGGAAACGTTCCTCAGAGATTCTGGTTGGTTATTTGAGTTCCTGCTGCCTTTCTATCATCTGGAACCAGTCTGCCCATTCTCCTCTGACCTCTCACATCAGCAAGGCATTTTCATCCACACAACTGACCGCTCACTGGATATTTCCTCTTTTTCAGACCGTTCTCTGTAAACCCTAGAGATGGTTGTGTGTGAAAATCCCAGTAGATCAGCAGTTGAAATACTCAGACCAGCCCGTCTGGCACCAACAACCACGCCACGTTCAAAGCCCCTTAAATCCCCTTTCTTCCCCGTTCTGATGCTCGGTCTGCACTTCAGCAAGTTGTCCTGACCACCTCTACATGCCTGAATGCAGTGAGTTGCAGCCGTATGATTGGCTAATCAGCTATTTGTGTTAACAAGCAATTGTGGCCGGTGAGTGTGTGTATATGTGTGTGTGTATACACAAACACACACACACTCCCCCAAAGCTCTGAGAGGTCAGTGCGCTGCAGAGCTCCAGCTGAGAGACACAATAAAATGATTTAATCTTACAAAACATGACTGTGATTATATCTGGGTCATAATCAGGGAGCGTCAGCTGATGTGGACACACCGTTAAAGAGGCAATAACACCACCACGATTGTCCCGGGACGGTTCACCATCCTACATCACCACGAACAATCTCTGTACGTCAGCAGGGCTATTCAGAATAGATTGTAACACAGCGGGAACACAGCTAACACACAGTGGACACGGAGGACCAGCGTGATGAGGACCTCCAAACACACAAACACACCCTCACTGTCATACTGCTACCTGAATCCCATAGAGGCACTAGCAGAACCAGCGTCATCATAGAAGTGTTTCTTTCCCCTCGGTCTGACTGAGTTTAGGCCCAAACTCAAGGCCCAGCTCTGCCAATTATGGTTCTCCGCTGATTAGCACACAACGGTTTTATAGCAACAGAACCTGAACAGGTAATTTTTCTTTGCAAAAGCGAAATAGTTTTTTGAAACATGACAAATGTCTGCATCTCTCGTTTGTGTGTGTGTGCGCGTGTGTGTGTGTGTTCATGTTTTGAACATGTGTGTTCAGGCGTGAGCTAATGTGAAGCACACCATGGAAAGAGGCCTATACACACTGACCTACTTAGCTACAACCCAAACACACACACACACACACACACACACAAGCTTAAAAGGACATAATGTGGCATGTGTGTGTATTAATCTGAAAACAGAGAGGACACAAACACACACACACACACACACACACACACAGGCATAATCTGTAACATTAGAAATACAAAATGATGATTGTAAATTGGTGTTTCTGCATCTGTGGACATTTTTGTCCGTCTAATTTTTTTTTTTACCGAGACTCCTCGTCCCTCTTTTATGACTTACTGCTGCGGACTCTTTCTCCATTTTACAGTATAAACAGCAAACAGTCCAGACTAGAAACGTCTAATATATTTGAGCATACACTTCTTATAAACATTTCTTGTAAGGACATGCAGAGAATATTAAATATTATCTTTATTCTGCTATTCTGTAAATCCAGGGGCACTAGACTGCGGTCCTGTCCCACACTGCTGTCTTGGCGCTCTTTGGCTTGTGTTTCCATTGAAAGTAGCTTTATTTGTATTGTTTGGCTTCTGGGTCATTTTATCAGTGTTGTATTGAGCCCTGCCGGTGACATCCCATATAAATAAAAGTAACATGTGGCCACGCCTTTTTAATGCGTAGGAACAAGATCCTAATGCCTGGCAACAACTAAGTAAGGTGTGGGAATGAGATAATTTGTAACGCGGGGGAGCAATGATTAGGCGGATGCATATGCTGAGAGAAGCGAGATTTATTAGGGGCAAATCCATAATCAGGGTCTAAACAGTCTGGGGTCAAAGAGCCAACACGGAGAGATCGAGGGACAGACATAACAAAAAGGAACACAGGATAAACAAACAACAGATACCAGGAAATTCAACAGAGGCCAGAAGATACAACACCAAACAATACAAAGACCAGCAAACTAACAGGAGAAAACACAGGGCTTAAATACAGGCACAATGAGGGTTAACAAGACACAGGTGAGAACAATCAAGGGCAGGGTCTGGAAACAAGGGGGCAGGACAGGGAAGAATCAAAACAAGGAAGAACATGGACAAGACCAAAAGGTAAACACAAGCACATGGAGGACTGGGAGGGGCCTATCGTGGCGTAGCTTAATAAGGCATGATCTCCTTGCTGGTGAAATCCCATATAAATAAAAATAACTCATGGCCATGACTTACTAAGGTGTGGGAATGAGATTATTAAATTGTGGCCACGACTTCGTAAGGCATGGGAATGAGATTATTTTGTCTTTACCACATCTTAATAAGGCATGATCTGGTTGCCACGACTTAATTATCTCAGTCCCTGACCTTACTAAGTCATGGCCACTCGTTAGTTTTATTTATACTGGATGTCACCATCAGGGCTCTGTAAGAATTCATGTTCTTTACTATCTTGCTCCAAAGCCTTACTAAGTCATGGCCATGCATTAGGATCTCGTTCCCACGTGTTAATATGGTGCGTTATTTTTATTTATAGCTGATGTCACCAGCAGGGCTCCGTAGAACGAGTTGCCACGACTTATCATGTATCCATGCCTTACTAAGTCGTGGTCACACATTAGGATCTCATTACCATGCCTTAATATATCGTGGCTACAACTTAATTTTCCTGTTCCCATGTCTTACTAAGACATGGCCAGGCATTAGGATCTCATTACCATGCCTTACTAAGTCGTGGCCAAAACTTAATTACCTTTACTATTTATACAGGATGTCACCAGCGGGGCGCCGTAGTGTTGCGGTCAGGACGTATAAATTAGGGAGAGAAATTTTAATAAAGTTCTAAAAAAGTAATAATAATAATAATAATAATAATAATAATAATATCCTTCATATCCTTAATAATAACCTTGTTTAAACCATTAAACTGTTAAAGTTTAAGACTGAAGTTCTACTACAAATAAGATCCAAAATAAAGTCAAAGTAAAGACGTAACATCTAATTGTTTTCTAATTATTAAATTATAAATCACGTATGTTAATTG